>NC_134569.1:48385276-48605276 GCF_050947875.1 Dermacentor variabilis | reverse complement strand
CATGCTCAAAATTGGATTCGGTAAATCGCTATTGCTCATTGAAGCGCCAAACAGAACACCTATCGAAAGATCCCATCAGAGAATGACACCAAGGAAAGCATAGGAGGAAATATCTGTAATTTTAATTGAAGTACGAAAATGATAAATTTACGAAAATGAACGAAAAAACAACTGACCGCAGGTGGGATGCGAACAAGCTACCTCGCATCACGCGTGCGATCCACATATCAATTGAGCTACCACGGCACCATTTTCTTGTCCACTCTCCGGGGTAGTTATGTGTTTGTACTAAAACTAACCCTGAGAGTGTTAGCCAGCGCCACCACTCATGGCCACGGCGGTGCATGTAAAATATCCTATCTATCGCATCCTGTCTAACACAGAACTTAAAACTTTAGACCAGTCCCACAGCGCCTAGAACAGTGCAGAATACATTGACAGCCCGTTCCCACACGTCCACGTGCCGTCTCTTATGATGAACTGAAAGTGTTTCAGACGGGCGGCGTTCAACGCGCAATGGCACACATGCACTTCTGCTCGCAAAACGCCCGAAGGGCGAAACCTGAAACTGTAACCTCTCTCAACACGTGTGGTGACTTTGCGCATTTAAAAGGCTACACACGGGGCACATATAAAGAGGTCGCAGTGAGTGACAACGGATCGATCTCAACCACGTGCGCTTTCTTCGACGCGCCCCATAATCAAACTACCTTGATACTTTCTTTTTTATCATTATTAGTTATTCCTATCGACGTGCGGCGCGAAATTGAGCCCTCTTCGCACCCTGCAGCGACGAAGAGTGCGCTAGGCACGGCGCCAACTCGGTTAGCCCGTCGAGATAAGAAGCACTGCTGACAAAGGAGCCTTAAAACGCGCGAGCGTGAGGAGAGAGTAAAGTCGCTATTGTGCCGTGGAAGCTTTCCGCACTCCGAACCAATAGCTCGGGACGAGGCAGCGTGGCGCGAAAATCGGTTCCACCTTTTCTCCGACTCGACCGAAAAGGTTTGCTGTTCGTGTTTTGTTTTTGTTTTGCATATATTTGTCGCCTTACGATAGTAGAAACAACGCAGACAAATACGGCGGTCGAATTTCTAAAACTCGCAATAACCGCCAGCCTAGCTTTGCGCTAAGCTAGAAAAAGCGTGTCTCACCAAACCTCGCGAACGCCACGGGAGTCAGGCTGACGAAGGAAAAATATAGAGAGTTCTCGTCGTTGGTCGAGCCGCCAACAAAAGCGCCGTCGTCTAGATTCCGGCTCGGGCGAATTCACTTCGAGAGAGAGAGAGAGAATGAAGAGGAAAGGCAGGGAGGTTAACCAGATATGAGTCTCCGGTTTGCTACCCTACACTGGGGATGGGGGATAGGGGTTAGAAAGATGATAGAGAGGAAAACGCAAAAAAAAAACGCACGCGCACACATGGAGACACACGCACAAAAGGCGTTCCAGTTAAAGTCGTTCACACAGGCCGGTAGATCGCAAGAAGCGCAAAAGCGCTTGCACGGCCTTCGTCTGTGACGGTAGGTCCTTTCGATGTTGCAGAATTCTTTTTTCGGATAGCGGTTGATCGTCCAGTTGGTCAAGTTCGTGGCTAAGGCATGCCCTCTGTGGACGGTACTGCGGGCAGGCGCACAAAATATGGCCAATTGATTCTTCATGGCCGCAGTGGTCACAGGTTGGGGTGTCGGTCATCCCTATGCGGAAGGCATAGGCTTTAGTAAAGGCAACGCCCAACCAAAGTCGATATAAAAGTGTGGCGTCTCTATGGCGAAGCTGTGATGGCGCTCGAAGACTTAATGTTGGATCAAGTGAGTACAGTCGCGGATTGCTTAAATGTGGCTCATTCCATTGCGACGCGGTGCACTGCCGAGCAAGTAGGCGGAGCTTCCGTGCCGCGTCAGTTCTAGAAAGAGGAATTGGGACGTGGCGCTCCTCAGTATGGGCTGAGCGGGCAGCGTGATCCGCCCGTTCATTGCCGATAATGCCGCAGTGACTTGGAAGCCACTGAAAGGTTATTTCGTGGCCTGCATCACTTATATGGTGTAATGTCTCTGTAATATGGAATATTAGTTGTTCGTGCGGCCCGCGCCGTAAAGGTGACAGTAGAGACTGCAGTGCCGCCTTCGAATCGCAGAATATTGTCCATTTGTGTGGCGGTTCATCACCAATGTGATGAAGAGCAGTAAAGAGCGCTGCGAGCTCTGCTGCCGTCGATGTTGTCGCGTGGGTCGTCTTAAACTTGATTGTTGTAGCTTTCGCTGGTATGACGATTGCCGCCGCGGAGCTGCTTGGAAGGACAGATCCATCAGTGTAAATATGCGTAGAGTCACGGTAGTTCTCGTACAAATATAGTAGCGTGAGCTGTCTAAGGGCTGGTGATGACAGATCAGCTTTTTTCGAGATGCCAGGTATTGCGAGGTTGATTTTTGGCTGAGCGAGGCACCATGGAGGGATCGAAGGTCTCGCAGCCAGAGTGAAACAAGCTGGCAATGATTCATCATATGCAGTTATCGTTTGGCTGAAAGATGTGTGTGGCCTGTCCGCTGGTAGAGAGGCTAAATGGTGACGAGGAGTCCTGGCTAGATGCCTTATATGGGTCCTGAGTACTTCAATTTCAATGTGGGTCTTGACAAGGTGGTCTCTAGCGATTGCTATCGTAGCCACTGTTGAAGCACTCTGAGGCAGGCCTAGACAGATCCGGAGCACTTGACCCTGAAGACTTTGTATTGTGCGTAGATTCGTTCTGCCTGTGTTGTTTATTACTGGCAAGCTGTATCGCAGAAATCCCAGAAAAAGCACCCTGTACAGTTGTAACATGGCACTAGGCGACATTCCCCAGGTCTTGCCAGCGAAAAACTTGAACAGGTGGCAGATGCCTGTCAACCGTTTTTTCACGTAAGATATGTGTGGGCTCCATGACAAGTCCCTGTCGATTATGACAAGTAGAAACTTGTACGATCGGACCCGTCGTATTATTTGGCCATTTATCGTTACACTGTAGTTTGCCATGGGTTTGCGCGTAAATGGCACTAGTGCGCATTTCTCGGAGGAAATTTCCAGGCCTCGATTACGGAGGTAGATAGCAGTTTGTGTCGCGGCTTTCTGAATTCTCGCTCGCAGCTGTAGGCGTGTTACTGCAGATGTCCATATGCAGATGTCATCTGTGTACATTGATAGCCTGACTGTGGTTGGCACGTGCTCAAGTAGAGCAATTAGTGTTAGATTAAATAACACGGGGCTAAGAACACCACCCTGGGGGACGCCGCGGTAGCTATAATGTAGGGAAGTATGGCCTTCCTCGGTGCTTACAAAGAAGGATCGCATGGATAGATAGCTCCGTATCCATTGAAACATCCGACCACCCACTCCTACCTCTGCAAGAGCAGAGAGGATGGCTTCATGCGTAACGTTGTCATACGCCCCTTTAACGTCGAGGAATAAGGATGCGCAGAGACGCTTACGGTGTTTCTCATGTTGAATGTAGGTCACCAGGTCGACGACGTTATCGATCGATGATCGACCGCGTCGGAAGCCCGCCATGGCATCTGGGTAGGTGTTGTGGTACTCCAAGTACCACTCCAGGCGTCCTAGGACCATCCTCTCCATTACTTTCCCCACACAGCTCGCCAAAGCGATCGGGCGATATGATGAGAGCTCCAACGGCGACTTGCCAGGCTTCAGCAGTGGAACAAGGCGACTTGTCTTCCAGGTTGTTGGTAGCGTGCCATTTCTCCAAGATTCATTGTACACCTCAAGAAGAACCCCTCTCGCTCGCTCCCCCAGGTGACACAGAGCTCGGTAGGAAATTCCGTCAGGTCCTGGCGCTGATGTGCGGCTACACAAAGCTAATGCTGCCTTAAGTTCGTGGATCGAGAATGGTAGATCCAACCGATGATCACGTGGTGGCGGACAGCTGCTCGAAGGCGATGGAATGTTGGTAGCTGTGAGTTGGCCGGATAATCTGGCGCAGAAATCCTCTGCCACGTCAATCTCCGATCTCTTTTGAGAGAGGGCAAGTGCCTTGAAGGGGAATCGCTGTACGGGAAGTGTCCGCAGTCCGCGCACCGTTCTCCATAGTTGCGATAAAGGCTTGCGTGGATCTAGCGACTCACAGAAGGCAGCCCAACGTTGCGATTCGAGCTTGTCTAACCGGCGCTGTATCTTCTTTTGCGTGCGCCTGGCGGTCCGTAGATCGTCCATTGTTTTCGTACGTCGGTATCTTCGTTCAGCACGTCGTCGGATTGCGCGAAGTCGTTCTAGTTCCACATCAAAATCATTAAGTTTCGAGGAGCATGTTAGAGTATGCATAGTGTCTTGCACCACGCTCTTGATTGCCTCTTCCAAGTCGAAAGATGGAGTGGCGTCGCAGTGTTCTTCCATAATAGACTGAAATTTAGGCCAGTCCACTCTTTGGATCGTATCCCGTATTTTGGAAGCGGTCAATCCTCTGATCTTGATGTACGTGGGGATATGGTCGCTTCCGTGCGTCTCTATGTCCGCAAACCACCCTGCACGTCTGACTAGGCTTCGTGAGACGAAAGCCAAGTCAAGACAGCTGCTGTACGTGGAGCCACGTAAGAACGTAGGACTTCCATCATTCAGCAGCCAAAGTTCATTACTGGAGGCGAAAGATACCAGAGCTCTGCCTCTTGCGTTGATGATCGGACTTCCCCAAAGTGTATGATGGGCGTTGAAATCTCCAGTGATGACCCAGGGATCGGAAGTTGAGGAAAGAATGTCTCGTAGTCTTTTGCAATCAAATCGACTTGACGGAGATAGGTAGGCGCCTACAAAAGTGAAGGCCAGATTCTTTTTCCTTACGTTTAGGCATATATATTGATTACTGTCATGAGGTGGTACAGGCTGATGAGTGTAGGTGAGGTCACGGCGAATAAACACCAAAACCTTACTGTCTTCATAAACAGCTGACGACATAAATGATTCATATCCAGAAAGCCTGATTTTGTTCGATAAGTTCGGCTCGCAAATGACGATAATGGGAAACATATTGGCGAACACGAAGCGACGGAAATCCGAAAGACGCGCTCTGAGTCCGCGGGCATTCCACTGAAAAATAGCTGCTTGTCGGACCTCTTCCCTAAAACACCGTGGCTGTGGGGCCATGATCTACTCAAGGGTGGCAAGCACCGGACTCAGAGCGTCCAGTACTTGAAGCGCACTTCTGGCAGACGGTGTGTGCATGTTGCTTAGCAGCACGCGAATGGCATTCATTAAAGGCCTAATAAGTGCTATCACTTGCTCATCTGTTTTCCGCGACTCCTCGGATACAGCACCTTGCTGTACTGGGGGCGGCTTCTGCTGCGGCTCTTCTGGCGGTCGTGTACGCGGAAGTAGCGGCCATTCCTTTGTGGAGAGAGATCTGGCAGTTTGCTCCCTTCCAACATTGGTGTTCGGAGTGCTGGAAACGTCCGCTGATGATGATGCTTGACGAGGGGACTTTTCCTGAAAGCTTGACGTTTTCCGCCGTGAAGACCTTCGTCGGTGACGTCGTCTTCGCCGTACTTTCACAGCGGCCTCTTTGTGGGTAGAGTTGTCTCTCACCATTTGTTTAAGAATGGTGATCTCTTTCTTGATCTGGGGACACTCTTTGGAAGAGGCGCAGTGATCACCTTGACAGTTAGGACACTTGAACGTGGTTGCGCTGCAGTTGTCTTCTGAGTGGGGTTCGGCACATCGAGGGCACACGGCCGAATTTCTGCAAACACCCTTCACATGTCCAATCTTCTGACAATTGAAGCATTGCATTGGTCTTGGAATAAATGGTCGAACCTGGTGGCGAAAGTGGCCGACCTTCACGTAGGGTGGAAGGCAGTCGCCTTTGAAGGTTATCCTCACACAACGTGTGTTGCCGAGGCGACCAACATGCACAATCACGTTGTGTTCGCTTGCTGGTTTTATGATAATTGGGAGGTCTGCATTAGATATTTCATTGTCAATGTCATAGATGACTCCTGTTATTGTGGCACCATTCGTTGGCACGATGGATCGGACCTTGATGTTTCCCAGCTGCGTTACATGTTGTAGTATGGTCAGTGCACTCGGGTTCATCACCTCGATTGCCAGGATGTTTCGCCTAGCATTTATCCTAACATCCTTGATCTCATTTGGCACGGTGTTTTCTAGATACACGGAGAGTGCTTGCCTGTTGAGGACGCGCAGGTTGTCGGTAGCGTTCTGCGGCACAAACAGGATGGAGTGAGGCCATCGCTGAGGAGCTGTTTTCACAGTGTTCGAGCTGGACGCCGAAGATGAGTTGATAATTCTTCGTTTGGCCTTGCGGTACTGGACAAGTCGAAAGCTGTCTTCCGAGGACTCGTCACCTGATGCGCAGTACAGCTCCGTGTCCTCGCTACCACTCGACGTATTTCCTCGCTTCCTCGAACCGATGTCCGCGGGTGAACGGGAACCGGGAGGATCCTCGGGGTGTTGTACATCCATCACCGCGATGGAGGGGGCGGTAGACCCCACAGGTGCAGTAAGAAGTCCAGAAAAACACAGAGACGGGCGAGATGTGTTCCGCAAGAGAAGCACTTCGTCTTCTTCCCCCTTCACTTCGAAAAGCTTGAACATGTATACATCCTTTTCTATCAGCGTATAAGCGTTTCTTTTTCTCTTTCATTTTCCAGCGCAGACTTAATTTGCCCACTCCCGGATTTGGGGTGGCTGCTGCTGTTGCTGTCTGCTGCTGGGTCGGTTGGCATTTCGGCGGATATGTTTGTGGCCGTTTTGGAAAAGTTTATTTCAACAAAAGACGGTACGAACACTGAGTCACAATGACGGGAATAGTCCACCAGGACGATAACATCTACAAAGTACGAAGCATTGTATACATGGCACGCTTTGAAAGAACTGTCTGAGTCCACACTCACTAACATATAACCACATAGACCCACGGAAACGCACAGTTACACAGGAAATAATCGTCACATTACACAAAATGATGTTCAAGGCAAACCATGTACACAGCGGTTATGTACAATGATGATGTGACTTTACATAGTTTTGTAGCGATGCTATGAGATGTGTATATGCAAAGATGATCATGCATACGAGAGCGCACAGAAATCACGGGCACCTACACACATGCATACTAAGTGAATAATTTTTATGGCCTGGCTACAAGAACCAGGCTGGTCGAAAATTAAGCCATACTCGTCCATCAGCCACTGACAGGAAACGGCATGGCCACTGTCGAAGGAACTCCTCCGACAGAAACGATAGTAGCTCAGAGTAGAACCTCTCCAGAAGTGGAAACAGAGCGCGGCGACGTATATATAAGACGGTTATATGTGCTCCGAATTCAAGCGTGCACCAGCGAACCGGCTCATACAAATCATTTATGCTGACCGACAAAGTAATACAAGTAAGTGCAGGTCTCTTCTGTGTAACTAGGAATAAATTCCCTCATACAACCTAAACACACACTGTCGGCTGACAGGTATCTTTAAAGCACATCGACCTGCTAATACAACAGCGTACATTATTAAAAAAATTCTTTCATCTACTTGATTTTTTTTTATTTAGCCATTCGGTATGTGCCACTAGATTGCGGCTCATTCTTAGCCAAATTCTCCAACACAGGCATCTGCTACGAGGCCATAAAAGATACGTAAGTCTCAAGTGCAGCCAGATATGTGTCGTATTTCTCTGTGAGTCCATCTGTCATCGTCATTCCTCCCTCGACAAGAATCGTACATCGCCTTCATCCACGTCATATAACTGTGTAGAGATATTACGCTGTGCATCCTCCTGATTTGATATTTGCATCTTGGCATAGCTTGTGAGCGGTGTACTGCGTAAACGTTAAAAACTGCATCAGAATAAAGTTGCAATCTTTGTAGTGGTTAAACATAAATATTCCGTGAGGTTACACGTTACACAGGATAAAAGTAAACAAAGTTGCACGCATCGCTGATAGCTGCACAACATTTCATTACCGATTCATCAAAGCTTCGCTTCACATATATCGCAGCATGTGGAGTTCTTTATATTTTATTAGTAATAATTTTGGATCTGCGTAAGTATTTTCCTGTTAATTTTTATCAGTACTCCACTAACTCGGTTTAGCCTCGCAAGGCTAGAAATTGCTCCGTATGAGCGTCTCCTGCAATGTCACCCCGGTATGTTGCTACATTTCCAGCAAATAACTGTTTATAAATGCACGAAGCAGACATTAAGCTTGTGGACTATGTCTAACCCTTAGGAAAACACGCTGTGCTGCAAGCACCTAATGCGGTAGGTCTTTCATCTGCAGATTAACTAGAAGAGCGTACCTTTCATTGCCATAGATGGGACACGACCGCAGAAAGCGTTCGATGTTTCCTACCTCGCTGTATAAAGTGCAGATCGGAGAATCTTTTGACCTTTTACCAAACTAGGACTGCCTAAGGCAATTAATTCCCTAGATACGTACCAATTATACCAACGCTACCAACTATACCATCGCCTTTCATTGGGTAACTCGGCTTTTTGTTGAGCCTCAATTTTGCGTTGTGGACACTACAGTGATAAAGCCATTAATCAGCCGATTGGAGTAAACATTGTAGCAAGAAGAGCAAGAAGCACTAAAACTAAAGAAAAATGCAGTAGACGCTAGTAGAGCAAGAGCAATGGATACTGAGCAGTCAGACAAGCAAAATCAAAAGTTACGAAGAATGATTACCCTAACATATACGACTTTGCTAACTGATATACAGATATAGAAATACCTAAGCAAATAATTCGCTAAGAAAACTAACCCGGCAACAATTTTTTCATATTCAAGAAAATTTTAGTAAAACAACAGACATTATCGCAGCTAATACTAGAGTCGAGGACCGAAAAGGCAATACAACAGGAACACTGGCTCCCATTGTTCAGGCTTTAGAGACGAAGCTTCGAGAAGCGTCTTTGCTTGCTGCTTTTTTTTTCCTCTTGGTTTAAATATCAAAGACAAATCAAAACGTAATTATCCGTAGATTCACTTATATTGCAAAAGTCGCATAGAGGTAGCAATATCAGGGCAGTCCAATGTAAGTAAAAATTTAACGACAATATAAAGCCAGAAAATAGTGCAGCCAAGGAAGTATTCAAGAAAATTAGGAGCTTATTTTAGTTTAGGATGTAGAATAATTATAACTGCAAGATAAATGTGCGATAAGCTTCATAGCATTAACG
Organism: Dermacentor variabilis; assembly: GCF_050947875.1. Taxonomy (NCBI): domain Eukaryota; kingdom Metazoa; phylum Arthropoda; class Arachnida; order Ixodida; family Ixodidae; genus Dermacentor; species Dermacentor variabilis. The sequence goes on along the minus strand of NC_134569.1, from coordinate 48,596,101 downwards.
AAGAAAAAGGGATATCAAAGTGATATTCCGTGTTGTGTGTTCGCCTCCCAGCGGTGGACGTCGTCTTTTCCACTTCCAAACAAAGAACAAGAAAGAACAATTCATTACAAGGTGATCAGGTTTCGATTTGGGCTTTACAGTCGACCAAAAAAGTGTACGGACCAAGAGATCTGACAAAAAGCTGAATATCTCCTCAGTCTCAAGACAGAGCCTGTTATTCCCATTTCCAGCCTTTTGTGGCATATGCTAACAACATTGTGATGCCCAATTTCACTTCCTGCTTTTAAAGGTTGCTCGTATATTTTCAATTTTCTTAGATCCCGTGGTCCGTAAACTTTTTTGGTCGACTGTACATATCTCATACCGAAGGCGTTCAGTGTTGGCTTTGTCTCCTGTTCTTCTGCGTTCGTGTATTGATTCTGTTATACTAAACGCATTACAAGAAACCAGGACGCATTATCACAAAAAGCTCTTACATTGTAATTGTTCGTAAGAGAAAATGGCAGCCAGTTTTGTTGTTGGAGATACCATTACCGAAGGCAACCAGGCAATATTAAATAACATGTACGAACCAAACGTTTCGTGAGTTCGATTCAAGCTTTTCTTGTTAGTCCTACAGCGCGGGAGCGTCAACGTGCCGTCTATGTCGAAATAAAGCAAGTCACCTCAATGATCGCAGTAGTTTTTATTCAACCTCCCGCGCGCGGCTATCAGACAGACAGACAGACAGACAGACAGACAGACGGACAGACGGACAGACGGACAGACGGACGGACGGACGGACGGACGGACGGACAGACAGACAGACAGACAGACAGACAGACAGACAGACAGACAGACGGACGGACGGACGGACGGACGGACGGACGGACGGACGGACAGACAGACAGACAGACAGACAGACAGACAGACAGACAGACAGACGGACGGACGGACGGACGGACGGACGGACGGACGGACGGACAGACAGACAGACAGACAGACAGACAGACAGACAGACAGACAGACAGACAGACAGACAGACAGACAGACGGACGGACGGACGGACGGACGGACGGACGGACGGACGGACGGACGGACAGACAGACAGACAGACAGACAGACAGACAGACAGACAGACAGACAGACAGACAGACAGACAGACAGACAGACAGACAGACAGACGGACGGACGGACGGACGGACGGACGGACGGACGGACGGACGGACGGACGGACGGACGGACGGACGGACGGACGGACGGACAGACAGACAGACAGACAGACAGACAGACAGACAGACAGACAGACAGACAGACAGACAGACAGACAGACAGACAGACAGACAGACAGACGGACGGACGGACGGACGGACGGACGGACGGACGGACGGACGGACGGACGGACGGACGGACGGACAGACAGACAGACAGACAGACAGACAGACAGACAGACAGACAGACAGACAGACAGACAGACAGACAGACAGACAGACAGACAGACAGACAGACAGACAGACAGACAGACAGACAGACGGACGGACGGACGGACGGACGGACGGACGGACGGACGGACGGACGGACGGACGGACGGACGGACGGACGGACGGACAGACAGACAGACAGACAGACAGACAGACAGACAGACAGACGGACAGACAGACAGACAGACAGACAGACAGACAGACAGACGGACAGACGGACGGACGGACGGACGGACGGACGGACGGACGGACGGACGGACGGACAGACAGACAGACAGACAGACAGACAGACAGACACGAAACATGGTGCTTTTTAGCGCAAAAAGTAAAATAAAGAAGACGAGCTTCGTCGTTTCTTTCGCCTCTCATGGTTTTCTTTTTTTTTTCGAGTTTTTTGAGCAAAAAAGCATCACGTTAAGTAAAATACAACTCGCCCAAGAAGAAGTTATCCTGAGATGGATACGAAGACCCGTGCTCAGGCTCCAAAGCCTTCTAAAGCTAGCAGTTTCTCGGGGCCTCAGCCGACGTAGCCTGAGCTGAGTAAAGCCGCTGCCCCTGTTGGCTTCGCTTCTTTTGACAAGGACATACCTGACAGGGGCTATGCGGAGCCGCCTTGCTCTGCTCCCCAGTAGACTGGTCTTGGTTCTTTCTCGTTCGTTTTTCGTTGACCACCGCCAGTCAACGCCAATAGAGTTAACTTTTTGCTGGGAGCGGCCGCCCTTGACGGCTGACTGCGCTAGGCACTTAGCTCGATTGCATGCATGAGTAAACGCAGATGACGATAAAGGAAGAGCAATTACACGCGCCGCGGCCAACGCACGACCGCTGTTTCGCGCCACAGTGGCTGGGCACAAAGCCTGCAGCCAACGTCCTGCGGTTCTGCCCACCCATACAGAAAGAGTTGCCGTTATACACGTGCCTACACGTTCGTTTCGTAAACTACGCTGAAGCCACGCCCTGGCCAAAATGAAGGAAAGGAAGGAAACAACATGTTGCTGGACGGCGAGTTTTAACAAGCGGTCTTAAACAACGCCATTTCTCTTGTTGGGGTTTCTTTCTTTTTTCCCTTGTGGGAAACGCACCAGGAGGGGATGAGAGAAAGCAGATACTTGAGGAGTATATCAGTCCCCATAATGAATATTCCTGTAAAGTGCAACAGTATTTATTTAATTATATTTTTTATTCGTTTTCCTATTCAATTTTCCCGGCGACTTGTGTACGCAATTACACGGATGAAAGCAATACCAATTTTAGTTTCCTAATACGGTGTTTACCGATGGAAACGACTCGTGTTAATATAAAAGAAAGTACTCTAGATTGTCTGCCGCGGCTACTAACAAAAAAAAAAAACAACGCAGAAAGCTACGCGAGTACCTCCAGCTTTCGTCTGCCTCACCATCCTAAATTATGGCATTTCTTCCAGGAGGATACCTCTTTCTAATTTCTACTTTAAAGCTTGGATGTGTCGCTACAGGGAAATATGTGCTTTCCTCAGTTATTCTTCGGAAAAGCAATCGGGCAATGGCGCAACCTTCGGCGTTTAGAAAAGGAGTAGGTTAACGTGAAATATTATGTTGTGGACTGCATGGCGCGCCGGGTATTCCTTGTTCTACGAGAGTAGTATAACAACCAAAGCGGGCATATATATGCATGTGTATATACATATGCGCGCTTTAGAAGCACGCGGTGTGTAGCTGATTGTTAGTCCACGTAAAAAGGCATATTAACGTACATGGAGTTCGCGTCAGTGACACACCACTTTCGGAACGAACCGTCTCAGAAGTTCAGCAAACTCGTTCAGATAGCTTTACCACTGATTCCTGTTAATTTATGACCGAGTGCTTGCACGTGGTATATGTCGCTCCATTTCCTACTTATACCGGGAGTTTCAGCTAACGTAACCCAAGCTGTTTTTCGAAAACGAAATGAAGAAAAATACACGACGCACGATACGATTATAAAGCCTGCAGGGTTCGTTCATCCCAGCTCAGACGAACCGAACGCCGTAAGTGTTAAAGGCGTATCTTCCACCATTTTCTTTTTCTTCCTTTCGTCTCGCAACAGCTTGGCTAACGTTTGCTGGGCACCCTTTATCTATACCTCCTATTCTCTCGCCCTCAGTGTAGGCTACCCTCCTTGTCTTTCTCCTTTCTTTTGTTTGTGTCTCTTTGTCACTCTTCCAGAAACTAATTTTCACTTTCTGAAAGTACATTGCCAACAATTAATGTACACATAACACGATTTCACTTACAGACAACAAGGCACACGAGCACACGAAAGTGTTAGACGGCTACGAACAGCAAATCTGAGCCAGTACCTAAGAGCCCGTAACAAGTCTCAGTGTCAAAAAGCGCCAGCTTTGAAAAGCTTTGAAGCGCAGAAGCACCAAGTCACTTTATGTGGGTCAGTAAAAATGCGTAATTTGAGAATGTCTTCGACGAGTTTTAAGCCACCCCGCCGAGGTGGTCCAGTGGATATGGCGTTTCACTTCTGAGCTCGAGGTCGCGGGTTCGATTCCGGCAGCAGCGGCAACATTTCTATGGAGGCCAAAGAAAAGAAAAACGCTCGTGTTCTTAAATTTAGGAGCATGTTAATTGAAGCACCCCAGATGGTCAACATTAAGCTGGAGTCCTCCACAACGACGTGCCTCCTTATCAGATTGTGGTTTTGGAACACAAAACCCCGGAATTTAATTTAGTTCTAGGTCAGAACGAACTCAGGCTAAACTTCAAAGAGGTCAAGTGTTGGACAACAGATACGAGCGAACGCAGCACTATCAACATCGACGGTGATGACCTGCCTCGGGCCGAGCGCTTCAAGCATACATCGGCTCGTCGATCTGTAGGCTGACAGGGGCCCGAAGCACGAAACCAACGCAAGCGTCAACGCCGCCCGACTGAACTGGCGCACCGCCACCGGTGTGCTCTGCGACCCCCGCACGAAGGACCGCTTAAAAACAAACACGTATACGGCGCAGTCGTCCGAGCCGTCGAGCTGTATGGCTGCAAGTGCTGGCCCGCCACCATGGAGATGGAGCGCCGCCTGGCCTTCGTGCAGACGCTGCGCTCGATCGGCGACACGGCTCGTCTCGACCGCGTACGAAACGTCGGCATCCGCCGGCACTACACGCGTTGCGTCGATCGCCGAGCAGACGTGCGCAGCTCGTCTCCGATGGCGCGACCACGTATACTCGGGTCAGATGCCGGCTAGCTCGCCCACGTGTGTAGGCTACGGCCTCGAAGCGCCCGGAAAGCGACCGAGGGGGTAAAGGCGAAACAGGCGCTGGGCAGGCCTTCATCCATACCAGGCCCTCGACCGAGGAAAATGGAATCTGGAATCTAAAAGAGATGACCCCGCAACACAACGAGACTAAGGCGGAGGACGAAGAAGCGTTATAAGTTGCCGCACAGTGTTAACTTACCAGCCGTATGTCGCTCAGCCAAATGACGCACTTTTACAACTCCCTGCTTTTACAGGTCTCGAAGCATGCGATAACACATACTCGTACCCTCTGAGAGAGGTCGTAAAAGCTTTCCCTATTTGGGCCAGGTCAGTTATCAAGCTCTTCTCGGCAATATTAGGCAAAATCAAAAGATACATTAACAAAATCGCATTGGCCTTTACACTTGCTTAAAAAGATAAATTTCACAAAACTCGTTGCAGAGTAATTTTGCAGAGCACGGCGCGTACTTTATAAGCAGGGTCATTAAAAAATTGTGGCGTACGTAACTTCCGGTCAACGAGCAGCTTGCGTTATCTCTTTCCGAGCAGTGTGGTTCGGGAGCTCTGCGCGCTGCAGCTGCGCTCGAGAGACGCGATCGTGGCTTGCTGCGTAGCGATGTAGCGCTGCACCGCAAAAACAAAATAATAATAATAATAATATATAAGAAGGAACCGGAGAAATAGAGAGAGAGAGAGAGAGAGAGAGAGAAAGTATAGGTGCTGTAACTGTTGCTTCTCTTTCTGACATAAGAACAATATGCCACAGGCTGCTTCGCTGCATTGCAGAATTTTAGTTCGCTTTAAGTGAGGTCGCAAAGGGGCTGATGAAAAAAAAAATTAAGTGCCGCACGGCTCTATCAAAAACGGCACCTCTACCCTATATAACGTACCGCGGGTTCTCTCGTTTTGTTCCTGTACTCGCCACATCGTTACTTTTCGCCCAACAGTTTTGTCCAGTTATTACCACGTCATTAACTGAGGTTGGCGGAAGATCAAAACCGGGCGGCGGCCAAACCGTCCTCGCCGCCCGCGTAAACAGGAGCGACGAGATAGTGCGACGACCGACAAAAGCGCCTTTCTTTATGATCATCGTAAAAGGGAAAGCGGCATCGGGCTGCCACGTTATGAGCATCGAATACCATGCGCAGATTATTTTTACTTCTTCGTCTTCGTTTTCTTTTTCTGCTTTACTTATTTATTGTCTCGCCGAACGTGCACATATACATACGGTCATGTGTTACGGGCATGCTAAGTAACGTATACGCGCGTTACACTGCTTACAGCTTATACGCTTGTCTAATCTGTGTATTTCTTAGCGTTTGTTTTAGAGCTTGTTCCCTCTTTCCGTACTTCTCCGTCTCTCTCTCTTACTTCTGTTTCTCCCTCTCGGCATTTTCGTTGCCCTGTGTGTTGTTGTTGTCCTTTCTTTTTTCTGCAGACAGTTATTCCTGCCCCATCTCTCTTTCGCAAACACTTTGCTTCTTCCTTCTGTTGACTCGGCCCCAGTGTCCGCCGTATGCGTGCTCGGCTCCTCACTTCCTGCTTTTCGCCTCATCAAGTTCTCTCCCTCGCCGAGGTATATATCTGCGTCGGCGCAGTTTCCCAGGGCGCGAGCTCGAGCATAAATGAACCACGATGTTTGTCGGGACGTTGGCCTTATCTGCAGTGCGGCAGTGTTGCGCGGCGCAGCACACGCCAAAGCGAGAAAGCATGCAGACAGGCGGGCGAGCACGGGTGGCAAGAGCGGGCGCCTCGTAGCTCCCGTGCGTGTCGTGCGTTAGCGTTAATAGGAGCGCCAACTCACCGCGGAGGGAGCAGCGCAAATAAGTGGACTACTCGAGTTTACCGTGATGAAAACAAAGAACACACACACAATTATATATATATATATATATATATATATATATATATATATATATATATATATATATATATATATATATATATATATATATATATATATATATATATATAATAGTTTAGGAAGAGGCACTCAAGGCAGAACTACAAGTGGCTTCCTGTAAGTCTTGTCCTTCCTTTTCTCAGCATTGGTAGGGCTCCCGCTGTAGTTCGGCAGGACGTTTCTTTTAACTGTCAAAATGGCCCACCCGGTTGAAAGACGTCCGCGGATCCCATCGTTTCTTTGCGCGAAATGAATTTAATAAAGTTTCCTTTTACGCGAGTGAAATGTCAATGACGCATGTGCAACGCTATTTTAGCCGAACGTAACGTAGTCGGGCAAGCAAAGCATAATGGCGCGAATGTTACCGAATTCTTTTCTTTTTTGCATCGGGCAGTAAGTGGTGGGTACTGGGCTTGCGTCAACTCAGCAGGTGGAGTGTGCGGCCAAATGGGGACATATTTTCACCTATGCCGACGTTTCTACAACGACGGCGTAACAACAGCGTGAAGGCAGTGGGATGGAAACGACGACAAAATGATAACAACGGAACCTCGACGGCCTGCCAAACGCGCTATGACGACGACGGAACGACGACAGCTGCAACAGGATTACGCATGAGGATGATTGCTTGCCAACGACGGCGTGTTAGAAAGGCGTCATGACTCCACGATAACAATGGTGTAGAGGCGACACAATGGTAGTGATAACATGGTGACGACAAAGCGAGGACGTCGGGATGTGAGTGACGAACGGATCACGATGGAACGACAGTGATGGAATGACAACGGCAGAGTGACGAGAGCGGTACGTTCCTGGCGACCACGGCGTGACGACGGCGCTGTAATGACGGCTTCGTGACGACGACGGCACGATGACTGCACGACTATTTAAAACGACAAAACTGTCATGATGGCAGGATGACAATGAATGGAGAGCGACAGCATGTGATGAACGAATGATGCCGATGGAAGGAAGATGATGAAATGACAACGGCGCAGGTGACGATGACAGATTGCAACGACACAGTGACGACGACAGATTGACGATGCTGCTGCGTTCCTGAGGCACGCGGCATGACCACAGCAGCTTGACGACAGCTGCTTGACGATGACGGCATGCCGACGACTGCATAATTACGACGGCGTGGCCACTGCGCAGCGACGTTAAAACCACGGAATGATCATGATGGCTTGACAAAGACAAGGAAATGACGACGATGGAACGACAATGATCTTCATTGAAACAAATTTGAAACCAGGAACAACAAGAAATGTTCGCAGATCCCAGCACGCAACGTTGGAAGCCTACGTTAATTCGAAGAATATGCCCGCGCAACGCAAGTGAATTGAATACTTGTTACTTAGATACTGCACGTACTGCTGTATTGCTGTACGCTGCCGTACGCTGCACGTACTGCTGTACTGCTGTATTGCTGTACGCTGCACGTACTGCCGCTTGCTGTATTTAAATGACCTTTATTGGCACGTTGACGTGTCTACAGTACGTTTTACGCCGTTTATGTTGCGATACGCTCGTCGACAGTACCTTGCTGAGTGCGGCGTTAAGAAGGGTGAGCATCGACCTATGAAGACCGAAGTAGCAGATGTAGCCGTGGATGTAGCCCCTTACGCCCGCCTGATCAGTGATGCCATCCGTGCGTGCTGTTCGCATTATGTCCGAAATTACCAAGTCGAGTTCCAGTGCTTCTTTCATGAACGTAGGAAAATATTTGCTTAATCACTTCGAAAGAATGCTAAAATCACCTGTAACGATCATCGGCGTGTTTTCTTTTATTTTTGCCAGAGCTCGCTTGAAATATTAGAGCAATTTTACATGCCGCTATTTTTACGTCGAACGGGAACCGGCGGACTGCCGTTGTCAGCTTGGTATACCACATACACTTTACTTTACATACTTTACTTGTGGTACTTGTGGTACTGGAATTGTGGTACTTTACGTACCACAATTCTTGACATCCGCACTAGAACACGCGCCTACAGAAACGAAAACGAAGAGCTGCTCACGAGAGCTCGCGGCACGTGTTTGTCTTAGTTGTGGAATAAACCACGAATGCGGGGCGCAGCTCTCTGATCTCCGTTCTTGCGTCTTGTCATCATTCACTTTCGTTTTTTATTCCATTCGCCCATTCCGTTAAGATGTATGTGTGCTTCAGACAACATCATGCAAAACGATCTTATGCCCTGATTTATGGCTTTATTGCGCCGAACAGAGACGTGCTCCCTTGCACAACTCTCTAAGTCGACTGAAACATACAGACCGGCCCACCACAGGAAGAAAGTCGCAGAAAAGAAACGAAATAGAGATGACAAATGTTATTCTTAGTATATCGTTTTAATCCTCTAATTCATGTAACCTTCCCTGACTTACGCAACTATCTTATATATATATATATATATATATATATATATATATATATATATATATATATATATATATATATATATATATATATATATATATGTGTGTGTGTGTGTGTGTGTGTGTGTGTGTGTGTGTGTGTGTGTGTGACGAGCTGAAAAAGTGGCCTCTGTGCTTACATTTGATCCTGAGATTATGCCGCATGACTTCGGCAACCCAGGCGAATAAAAAAAAAATCTAGGCGTACTTACTACGTGTTGCTGTGACAAAAAACAAATTAAAACAACACAATCTCGTTTTAGTGGCAACTAAAGATACTTATTTCTCCAGACAAATGAGACAGAGATAAAGAGAGAAGAGATAGAAACAAATGTTGAGCATTAAATATATCTATCAACACGCCTACTGCTTGAATCAGTCAGCATCCAGACAACACCGCATGCGATTAAAAGGACACGGGACAATCAATACCTGATAACTGCCCACGCTCATTGCACCATCTTCCCAGTACATAAGCAGGGACTGTGCATCTTCGTTGTTACTGTGGGCAAGAGGCCCATAGTGTACTCGAGACGTCAACCTTTTTTTTTTTCTGACTTTGGCGAGTGTTTATTTCTGCTTCAGTACGTATCCTCCTGGTCAGACTGCATTTCGTCGAACTCTCATCTACGAATATCTCTAAAACAAAACGGCTTGATAGGATTTCAGCATCTTCATACTACATAGTTGATGTTACTAAAGACGTCGCCAGGCAATCGTCTGGCGACAACTGCAGACACAAACCTTCCCCAGTTCGGTGCGATAGCGGCACATTTTCCCCGCGCAATACCTGAGTGCTCTTTGCAAGTTATGTCAGGCAACTAGAGAGACGCCCTCGCACATGTTGTGGGTGTATCGTGTTATATGCTAAAATGGCAGTAGCTCCGGAGGCTCTTGCGTCGAAGTGGGCCGCCGCTTTGCGCCGCTCCAACCTCAAGACGCAAGAGTGGGCAGTCCGGCAGGTCCGAGAGGCGGCGACGAGACAAGGCCCCGAAGTCCCCTCATGGGAGACTGGAACCCCGGTCGTTAAACCTGGCCAGATTTAAAATAAAGTTGTGTCCGTCCATCCATAGTTCTTGTTGAACAGAAGTGCTGAAAAGTACACACTAATCGGCTTTGCGTCTGTGTGTGTGTGTGTGTGTGTGTGTGTGTGTGTGTGTGTGTGTGTGTGTGTGTGTGTGCGCGTGCGCGCTTTAGAGCGCAGCTCTTAGGCGCCTGTTGCCGCGGCGAGCGGCGACGTCGGCGTCCTCAGCGTAGCCGATCGAACAAGCACAGCAAGAAATGAAAGAGCGAACGTGGTGCGCAGCGGGCGAGAGAGAGAGAGAGAGAAGGAGATTCTTGAATATGGGAAGGAAAGGTTGGGGTAAAGTGCAGCGCAGCCTTTCCTTCCCATATTCAAAAATCTCCTTCTCTCTCTCTCTCTCTCGCCCGCTGCGCACCGCGTTCGCTCTTTCATTTCTTGCTGTGCTTGTTCGATCGGCTACGCTGAGGACGCCGACGTCGCCGCTCGCCGCGGCAACAGGCGCCTAAGAGCTGCACTCTAAAGCGCACACACGCAGCGGGCGATGGAAGACGGCGATAGCGAAGAGAGCGCTCGGAGGAAAGCGGAGGAGGAGAGTATGGCGAAAGCGTGAGAAGAAAAGCGTAGTGAGGAAACGATTGCTACGAGACGGCGCCAGAGTAGTGCGCGTCCTCTGTTCACTGATGACGCCACCGATACTATGTATGGAAACAAAGCACTGCATGAGCGGAGGTCTGTCTGCGGGGGCTGCTGTGAATCGCGCGCACGCGTCACCCACGCGCTGCCTCTCGCCATCTCCCGATAAGCGATGCAGCCGCGCCAAACTTCGCTCCGTCCGCAACGTGCTGCACGAGACAGATTGTCCGCGCCAGCCAATATATGGCGAAATCAAAGCACGTATAGAGCTGCGCACAGATTTCGCATTAGGGAGTGTTTGGATCGGACTGCTGGTACGATCTGTTGGGAACTCGGCGCTGACGCCCGTGGTTGTACCTGGGTCGCAAGCCCCAAGGGTAGCGTTGGCCTGGCGGCCTGGGGTACAACTCGAAGCATCCGAAGGTCCCGGCAAAGCATGAGTCGACTGGTAACAACGAAACAACTTGTTTATTTTAACATCGCAAAGAGTTGGCGGTCAGGTTTGACCGAAGTAGAGAGACGGGAGAGCACTTCACTCAACAGAAGAAATCGGAGCCCCCCCTTTGGCGTCCGGGGGCAGCTGTTTTTATACTCTCGCAGTTGAGGGCAAGAAGGAACCCCTCAAAAGACGAGCACGTGAATGTACAATGGGCTAATGGTGACGCACACTGTCGTGGCGCTGCGCACGATCTCGTAGCACCCTGTCGTGGCGCTGCGCACGATCTCGTAGCACTCTGTCGTGGCGCTGCGCACGATCTCGTAGCACCCTGTCGTGGCGCTGCCGGTCGGACACAATGACTGTAATGAGAGGCTGGTCCCTGCTTTGGCATCGCCTGTTTCGGGCACAATGACTGGAACGAGATCCCTGCTTTGGCATCGCCTGTTTCGGGCCCAATAACTGGAATGAGATCCCTGCTTTGGCATCGCCTGTTTCGGGCACAATGACTGGAACGAGATCCCTGCTTTGGCATCGCCTGTTTCGGGCCCAATAACTGGAATGAGATCCCTGCTTTGGCATCGCCTGTTTCGGGCACAATGACTGGAATGCGAGGAGGATCCCTAGGCGGTCGCATCGCCGCAGACGCGCCTGGAAACACCTGGCGATGAGTGTTGCGGCGACGACGATCGGGCCAAAATGTCTGCCGCCCGCCGCAGTCGCGCCGGCAAAACCACGTGTCGCAGGCGAAACGCAACAGACCGCCCCGCCGGGGGAAGGAGATCCCGATGGACAGGGGACTGCATCCGCTGTCCGGAGGGATGTCGCTCGATGATGCTCATAACCGAAGTCGGGCGTCCCTTGACGTTTCTTGAGCGCAGCGCACAGAGAAGGCCTCGTTCTCTCGTTCAGGTTCGCACGGGACACTGCAAAGTGACTTCGGGAGAGTTCACATTTTTGTTCTCGTTCCCGGCAAGCGTTAGAACTACGCTGAAACTCAACCGCTCAGTCAGCAAGCACGGCACAACCCTCACTAAGCCCTGCCAGGCTCTTTCCCCTTTTTAGACCACTGCCTAGTTCCTTACAGTAGTCTAGCATCACTCAGAACGCGTCCACAAATTGAAAAATTGCACTAGAAAGCATATCATCACTTTGAAACACTAAACAAAAGCAATATGTTAAAAAAAAATCCTGCCTCAGGAAGAAAAACATCAGTAACAAACAATTTTGAGGCTGATTCCTACGTTAGGGGCTTCGACTTAAGCCATCGGCGTTACCGTTGAGACTCCCCTTTTTGTAACGTACCTCAAAGGAATATTGTTGTAAAGCGAGGCTCCAGCGCAGGAGGCGGCCATTTTTGGGAGAGATGGTCTGCAGCCATTGGAGAGGGCAGTGATCCGTCTCAATGATAAACCTCGAGCCGGCTAGATAGCATGACAATTTCTGAACGGCCCACACGAGACATGCACACTCTTTCTCGGTGGCGCTATACGCCTGCTCACGACTGGTCAGCTTACGACTAGCATACAGGACGGGGTGTTCTACTCCTCCATTTTCCCGTTGGCACAGTACAACGCCCATGCCTCGCTCACTAGCATCGCACTGAACAATGAACCCTTTTGTATAGTCTGGCGATCGTAGCACAGGCTGGCTTGTTAGGGCACTCTTTAGGGCGCTAAAAGCTCTTTCCTTGGTCTCGTCCCAGACGACTGTTTGAGGCTCTGTCTTTCTTAGAGCATCCGTCAGGGGAGCCGCGATATCAGAGTACCTAGGGATGTACCTCTGATAGTAGCCGGCGACACCTAAGAACGACCGAATATCGGTCTTTGTGCGCGGTTGCGGAAAGTCTCGCACAGCGGCCACTTTTATTTCAGAGGGGCGGCGACGACCCTGACCAATCACGTGACCGAGGTAGACAACCTCGGCCTGTGCTATCTGGCACTTAGGAGCCTTGACTGTCAAGCCCGCTTCGCGCAGGCGGGTTAGCACTGCCCGCAAGTGTGTCATATGCTCCGACCAGGATGCGGAGAATATCGCTACGTCGTCTAGATACGGTAAAGCGAATTCTTGCTGTCCCCGCAACACTTTATCCATGAGGCTTGAAAAACAGTATGGCGCGTTCTTCAAACCAAAACTCAACACTTTAGGACGGAATGTTCCCATTGGTGAAATGAACGCCGCATACCTACTAGCCTCTTCTGTAAGTGGAACCTGCCAATAACCCCTGACAAGATCTAGGGTGGAAATAAACTGAGCGCTACTAACTTTCTCAAGGCGCTCCTCGATGTTAGGGATCGGATAAATTTGATCCTTAGTGATGGAATTAAGCCTGCGGTAGTCGACGCAAGGACGAGGTTCCTTGCCCGGTACCTCAACTAAAATCAAAGGGGAGGTATAATCACTCTCACCTGCCTCAATAACACCGAGCTGTAGCATTTTCTTTACCTCAGCCTCCATAATATCGCTCTGGCGGGGTGACACCCGATACGCCTTGGATCGTACTGGCTCTGTGGAGGTAAGTTCTATATCATGAGTAAGTACAGAAGTCCTACCAGGCCTCTCAGAGAACAGACCTTGAAACTCTTGTAATAGCTGGTGTAGTTCGGTTTTCTGCTCAGGCGACAGCGGTGCTTTACTGATAAGGTCACTAATGACTTGACCGGTGTCTTCCCTGTTCGTCACTGAGCCTAGTCCCGGAAGCTCGACCGGAAGCTCTTCAGGAACGTTTACCATCATGCACACCACTGCTTCCCTTTGTCTATAAGGTTTGAGCAGATTACAGTGGTAAACTTGCTGTGCTTTCCGCTTTCCTGGCAGACTTACCACGTAGTTAACGTCCGACAGTTTCTGAACAATTCGTGCTGGGCCCTCCCACTGCACGTCTAGTTTGTTGTTTAGCGATGTGCGCAATATCATGACCTCATCGCCAACCTCAAAACGACGGGCCCTGGCTGTCCGATCATAATAAACCTTGGCCCTCTGGTGGGCCTTTGCCATTGCTTCACCTGACAACTCCTGTGCCCTTCTTAAGCGTTCGAGGAGCTTAAGTACGTACTCCACCACGACTGGGTCGTCGCCCCTACCTTCCCATGATTCTCGAAGCATGCGAAGCGGAGATCGAAGCGAGCGACCGTACACCAGTTCAGCTGGCGAAAACCCCGTAGCCGCATGCGGCGCGGTCCTTAAAGCAAACATCACCCCAGGCAGACACAGCTCCCAGTCAGTTCGATGTTCAAAACACAACGCTCTCAACACGCGCTTCATGACGGAGTGGAGCTTCTCAACGGAATTCGACTGTGGGTGGTACACTGAGCTGTGTAACAGCTTTACCCCACACCTTTCGAGAAAAGTTGTCGTCAAAGCGCTAGTAAACACTGTGCCCTGATCTGATTGAATTTCTGCAGGAAAACCAACTCGCGCAAATATGGACAGTAGTGCATTAACTATCTCAACTGAGCTGAGTTCTTTAAGCGGCACTGCTTCAGGGAACTTTGTCGCTGGGCAGATCACAGTCAAAATGTGTCTGTACCCCGTGGCTGTTACCGGCAGAGGTCCCACAGTATCAATAACGAGCCGTCTAAAAGGCTCCGTAATGATAGGTACCAGTTTCAACGGCGCCCTCGATTTGTCCCCTGGTTTGCCCACCCGCTGACAAGTGTCACATGTCCTCACGAAATGGTCTGCGTCCCGAAAACACCCTGGCCAATAGTACTCTTGCAAGAGACGGTCCTTAGTTTTCTTAACTCCTAGGTGTCCGGACCACGAACCCCCATGTGACAAGCGCAACAGATCCTGACGATAGCATTGAGGCACGACCAGCTGATCGAACTCCACTCCTCTGCGGTCTAGATACTTCCGGTACAGGACTCCACCCCTTTCCACAAAACGCGCAGTTTTCCTGGCGATACCTTCTTTGACATTGCAGCGCACGTTTTCCAGGCTGCCATCCTTTTTTTGCTCGGCTATCAAAGCCGACCGGCTGACTCTTAGCAACCTATCAAGTCCGGCTGACGTAGGCGCGATGAGCAAATCTGTAGATAGCTCTTCTAACTTTCCCGTGTCGGGCGGTTCCTCTCCAGTATCTGGCGCCTTTAACGTTACAGACTCAAGTTTATTCAGTTCGGGCGTGCTCGGAATATCAGCTTGCTGCGCCTCTGACCCTTTTTCGTTGTTTGATAACGTCGGCCCCGCAACTACCGCCTTTGCAGCGAGCTCCCGAACCTTCGATCTGGTTAAGGCCTGAACACTAGCTTCACCAAACAAAAGCCCCTTCTCGCGCAGGAGGTGATCGGACCTGTTTGAAAATAGGTACGGGTACTGGGGTGGCAGCATAGATGACACTGCGGCCTCTGTCTCAAGCGCTCCGAAAGGTCCCTCAATAAGCACTTTTGCTACCGGCAGACACACGCTATGAGCTTCCACGGCTTGCTTGATCCATGCGCACTCGCCCGTGAACATATGGGGTTCTACATAAGACGGGTGAACTACATCCATCGTAGCTGCGGAATCGCGAAGCACTCGGCACTCTTTCCCGTTCACGAGGAGGTCTCGCATGTAAGGCTCGAGAAGCTTCATGTTCTCGTCAGTGCTGCCTATTGAAAAAAACACAACTTTTGGTGTTGTTTCCGGACACTGCGCCGAAAAGTGACCCGGCTTCTGGCACGTATAACACAAGCGCGCTCGCCTCATCTCGAACCGCTTTCTGCGTTTGGCTGCCGCCGTCTCTTTACGTTTGGTCGGACTGCTTTCGCTCGCATCCGCACTACGCGTGTCCCCCTTTAATCTCATGGGTGTGAACTTTGGCCTCTCAAACTTCGAGCCAAATTCACCCTTTTGACCGTCCTTAGCTCCGCGAGCTCGACGCGTCACAAACTCCTCGGCTAGCTCAGCGGCTCTAGCCACCGTACAAACGTCTGGCCTATCCAAGACCCAGTATCGCACGTTCTCCGGTAACCGACTATAAAACTGTTCTAGCCCGAAACACTGCAGAACTTTATCGTGGTCACCAAACGCTTTCTCTTCTTTGAGCCACTCCTGCATGTTCGACATAAGCCTATACGCAAACTCTGTATATGACTCACTTCTGCCTTTCTCATTTTCCCGAAACTTCCGACGGAACGCCTCCGCAGACAGCCGGTACTTTTTTAGCAGACTCGATTTTACTTTGTCGAAATCCTCAGCCTCCTCTCTATCCAAGCGAGCGACTACGTCGGCCGCCTCGCCGGGTAACAAAGTGAGCAAGCGCTGTGGCCACGTTTCCCGAGAGAACCCCTGCTTCTCGCACGTTCGCTCAAAGTTAACCAGGAACAAACCAATGTCCTCTCCAAGCTTAAACGGCCGCATCAGGTCCGTCATTTTGAACAATACGCGTTCTCCTGCACCGTGTGCCTGACTTCCATTACGAGCGCGTTCCATCTCTACCTCGAGACGCTTCATTTCCAAAGCGTGTTCGCGCTCTTCTTTTTTCTCTTGTTGCTCTCGCTTTTTCTGTTCTTTACGTTCACGCTCTTCTTTTTCTGTCTCCCT
Source organism: Dermacentor variabilis (assembly GCF_050947875.1). Taxonomy (NCBI): domain Eukaryota; kingdom Metazoa; phylum Arthropoda; class Arachnida; order Ixodida; family Ixodidae; genus Dermacentor; species Dermacentor variabilis. The sequence goes on along the minus strand of NC_134569.1, from coordinate 48,579,479 downwards.
CTCTTCAATAGTCTCAAGGCATTCCGACAGCTCGTCATCCTCAGCCTCTAACTCAAGAATAGCCTTTAGCAGTTCAGGTTTTCTTAGTTTGTCTGAGACATCCAGACCCAACTCTCTTGCAAGCTCCAACAATTTCGGTTTGCGCAACGACTTCAAATCCATGGCTGCTCTGAATGCTGCTTTCTCTACTGCTTACTATTGTCTTGCCGCAAACTAACCCGGCAGCAACGACAACCACAATTACCAGCTCTGTTTCTGACACTAACAAAAGCCTGGCAAAGCTCAGAAGAAGAAAGTCCCGCACTCACCAAACCTCGCAGGCAGGAATTCCGCGCAGTCGTTCCGCTGCAGGCAACCAGTCGTCACACAGGGCTCGTTGCACTGCTCCCGGATCGTCGTTGAGCTGCTCAGCATACTGTCAACTGCATCTCTTTGCTGCTGGCCTCCGTTGTCGCGATCTCGCCGCTGGCAGACCGTTGTTTGAAGTCGTAGGCGATCCCACCGCTGCCACCAGATGTTTGGATCGGACTGCTGGTACGATCTGTTGGGAACTCGGCGCTGACGCCCGTGGTTGTACCTGGGTCGCAAGCCCCAAGGGTAGCGTTGGCCTGGCGGCCTGGGGTACAACTCGAAGCATCCGAAGGTCCCGGCAAAGCATGAGTCGACTGGTAACAACGAAACAACTTGTTTATTTTAACATCGCAAAGAGTTGGCGGTCAGGTTTGACCGAAGTAGAGAGACGGGAGAGCACTTCACTCAACAGAAGAAATCGGAGCCCCCCCTTTGGCGTCCGGGGGCAGCTGTTTTTATACTCTCGCAGTTGAGGGCAAGAAGGAACCCCTCAAAAGACGAGCACGTGAATGTACAATGGGCTAATGGTGACGCACACTGTCGTGGCGCTGCGCACGATCTCGTAGCACCCTGTCGTGGCGCTGCGCACGATCTCGTAGCACTCTGTCGTGGCGCTGCGCACGATCTCGTAGCACCCTGTCGTGGCGCTGCCGGTCGGACACAATGACTGTAATGAGAGGCTGGTCCCTGCTTTGGCATCGCCTGTTTCGGGCACAATGACTGGAACGAGATCCCTGCTTTGGCATCGCCTGTTTCGGGCCCAATAACTGGAATGAGATCCCTGCTTTGGCATCGCCTGTTTCGGGCACAATGACTGGAACGAGATCCCTGCTTTGGCATCGCCTGTTTCGGGCCCAATAACTGGAATGAGATCCCTGCTTTGGCATCGCCTGTTTCGGGCACAATGACTGGAATGCGAGGAGGATCCCTAGGCGGTCGCATCGCCGCAGACGCGCCTGGAAACACCTGGCGATGAGTGTTGCGGCGACGACGATCGGGCCAAAATGTCTGCCGCCCGCCGCAGTCGCGCCGGCAAAACCACGTGTCGCAGGCGAAACGCAACAGGAGTATCATAATCGTTGGTGATTTTTTTATTTATATTGTTTTACTTAGGAAGAACCCACTAGCGCTTAGCATTGGCACGAACCACATCACGTACATAGAGAGCGTACTACTGCGTCATTCGTTCTTCGAATGCCTCCTATGTTCTTTATTTAAGGCAGAAAACTGGGCTAGTTGGTGGCTATTCGAATAAGGGGACATTGCACTAGCGCGTAACAAAGGACACGGAAAGGAACGTGAAAAGAGTGCAGGAGTGCAGGACAAACGGAGTGCAGGACAAACGGAGTGGAGGACAAATGTGGTTTACAGGATTCCGCTGTCATGCGGAAGTTGCTACGTCGGCCAAACTGGCCGGTGTATCAACGTTCGTCTAATGGAGCACAAGCTGCTTGTCGAGGCACCTGCGGGATCTAGGCACTTGGCGGCACACTGTAGGCGCTGTGAGAATGCATGCATGCCACTCTTTGATAAGACTCAAGGGATTACTTCTAGCACAGTTCACAGAGAACGTGAAATACTCGAGGCCTTCCTTATTCATTGAGAAAAACAGGCCTGCGTCAGCAAACCTAACTTATCTTTGACGGCAAAAGAAATTAAATTCTTGCACAATAGGGTGCCATTGCGCATGCGCTTTAGGGATTGAACATGTAGCACGCGTATTTTTGCGTCCTCCTGAGAATAAAGTTAGTTGTTGTCCAGCGTTCGGTGCGTCTTTTTTTGATGTTCCTGTCCGTGTCCTTTCTTTATGCGCTAGTGCCATGTCCTCCTATGTTCTTAACAGGTTTGGCGCTGTTCTGGCCGCAGCGAACGCGATGCGGCAGCACTCAACGGTTTATGACGTTACGCTATCGCTATTCGCACTGAGAAAGAAGGCGGAAGTGGTTTTCTTTGCATACCGCACGACGTCGATAACAGATGCGGAGAACGCCCCCTCTCTTTCAGCGCTTCTACCATGCCGCGCTGAATTGTTCTTACGATAGGTCTTTTCGGAGTACGTCAAAGCCACGGTGCCTCTATTTATGTTCACTTCCGCGCTTTCAGATAGCGCTACCGCTGACAATTTTTTTTCCTTTTTACTCCCGCTTTTCCTTTCTTTTTATTTTTCTTTCTTTTTTATTTAGAAGCGAAGCCTTTTTGAGGGGTTCTAACCGTGCGGTCGGTGTTCAGGAGAACCGTTTTTCGCCGAACAAAAGTGAACTTTGTCTGCACTGCGGAGGTATTAAAGATTGATACTTAGAGTCCTCGACGAAACTTCCACTTTCTTCAGTAGCGAGTGTAATGGGTATGGCGCTCAGCCGTGTTCGCAGCGGTCCACCAAACGCAAGGGACAAACCAAGCAAGCAAGCAAGCGCAATTCATTGCAAGGCGCTTTTCCGTACGTGGTGCGGGTTTGGATTGTGAACTGCAGCAGCATAACCTGGTAGAAGGTTTGCACAATTAATAGTTCCGCGTCACTGCTTTCCAGGGAGTGATGAAGTTACGCGGGTAGAGAAATGCTAATTCTTGTAAGCGAACCTAGTGCGCAGAGGACGCCGGCAAATGTTAGTTCATTTTGCGGAGTCAGTTTTCGCGTTTCGCTTTTCGATTCTATCTTAGGGCCGCACTCTGTCGTGTGACCTTAAATATTCTGAGAAATGTGCTTTATTGAAAACACAATCAACCGTATTTGCTTGCCCCCCCTCCCCCTTCTATCTAGTCTAATACACCTCTTCCTGTGATCTTTTTCTTGCGATCTTTCACCAGTCTAAACAAAACAGCTTATTCTCATATTTATTTATTTATTTATTGCTTGAATTTCGATGAACTGCATCGTAAAAAAATTGCACTGATATAATGGATTCGTTTGCGCTCAGATTACTTAGTTCGTTGCTTCTGTATGCAGTGTCCCTTGTGTATTTAGGGCAACTAATCGCTAAGCATTGCCCTTGAAGTGATTTGAAATCGAGCGGCTCGCTTTATTTTAGCGAACGATTCATATAATTCCACTGCGTCATCTCTAAATGCGTCGCTGAATTTATCAGTCTTTAATTAAGCAGCAAATGATAGGTGTGCAGCATTTGCCTATCGCACAAGGTCTATCTCAACCAGGCGTTGAAGGAGCTACTGATTACACCACTTTGTTACATTTCATCCCGATAGTAACACCTACCGCGAATATTTTTTACCGCGTACATCTGTTGACCGCAGCAAATTCATTTCTTTTCCATCGCATCCTCATTCAAGACCGTAATTTAAAACGCTATCATTCAACACTTCTATTTTTCTCAACATTGTCGTGTTTTCTTTTTTTTTCGGCGCTTAATTAAACGAGGCTAAATATCCCGTGTCGCGTGGGTCTCAGAAAAGCGAGTGTTAATTGCATGGATGTCGGGGCTTTACGTTCGCGCAGCTCCCACAGGTAATGAGCGCCAGTTTTCCAGTTCGCAAATGTCCCAGCTCACGAACAACTGCGAGTCCAGAATCGCTGCGCTGGGCGTCGCTGCTGTACGAACGCCACACCCCAGGCACCTCGAGGTGTTGCCACATCTCACTCGAACAATAGCGACACCGCAGATCGCGAGTTCGTCGCCGTACTCTTTCTCACATTGATTACTACAGCAATAAATGTGGAGGCTGGTGTCAGGAACAGCGTCGTTAACTCGTTTTTACGGCGACACCCGCTGCGGGGTATTGGTTTACTTGGCTGCATGCGAAGTCGTTGTTGTCACCGTTGCGCAGGACGTGCTTAGCGCACAGTCGCGATAAATTTGAAGGTGATTGCTCGAGCGGCGACCGAAACTAGGAGCAGAGCCACGTTACGTCATCACCGTCAGTCGATAGGGAAACAACATGTAGCTTCCCTCTCTCTCTTTTGCTGTTCCCTGAGCAACTTGCAGCTTTTGGTTGTTTTTTTTTATGCCCCAAGAAACAGGCATCGGTACACCGCAAGTGTGTTGTTTTGCACAGAGGCGTCATTGTTAGCCACGGTATGCGTGAGGCAGCGACGCACACACATAATTGCCATGAAAGGGAAACAAACACAAAAATGCGGTGAGTTAGTCATGGGGGTGACGGGTGCAGCCTGGAAGAGCATAAAAGGGTAAGAAGGCAGCGCAATTTTTTTTTTTTATCTTCGCAGTTCCGAAATCGGCCGCTATGCTGCTTGGTGTCCCGCCGGTCAATGCTCTCGCGATCACCTTCAAATTGATCGCGACTGTACCTGAGAGGCAGTTGTCTGAATGAGACACAATATTTAGTTTGTATGTTCCCTTCGGTGGTAGGTTTTGTGTATGCAGTGTGTCTGCTTCATGCACAGCACCTATGGCGTTGTCTGTCATCACTCCCACCTGGGTATAGCATACTAGAGACCGTGCCGCAGTGTACTTGAGTGCAGTCATAGAAAAGCGCATCTCCTTCCTCGTCGCTTTCAAGACGAAATAACGACAACTGATAAAAGCACTGTATCATGGATTGTGTATCGCGAACAGCTTCATCATCGATTGTGTTGTTGCACGTTTTGTCGGCCTCAATAAACTTGCATATCTCACTTTTCCTCGAGACTCAACTTACGCAGTTGACATCTGCGTAAAGCGAAGCATTCTTGGTGTGAGGGGCTCAGGAACCACGTGTGTGTACGCGTGTACGTGTGTGTGTGTATGTGTATATACAAACTGTGGTCATCGAGGTATAAATAGAAGTATTAAAAAGCAGTATTCTTTGCAAAGAAATTATTTTGTTTGCAGTGCATAGTAGGCAGGCTTAATATTATGTACACGTATTTACGTGCAGTCTGTCATATATACCTATATAATTTCTTTTAAATTTCAGTGATGTCCTCAGTGTCTTGTTGCACTCGTGGTTTTTGTTATGCGTCAGTTTCTTCTAGCGCAACTGCTGATCGAAACGCGCCAAGCGTCTCAATGCGCCGGCTTGCCTGCTAGGAAGGCGTGTTCTATACCACTTGCAGACGCATGAGTCCGTGGCGTAATGATTTCAATACCAGGCTTGGTGCTCCGGAGGTTCCGTGTTTGCATTCTGTTGCCGGTCAATTTTAACGCGAAAGCGTTAAGGGCTCCGTGTCGCAGAAAATCCTGTGTCGGCGTCCGGCATCCGACGTCGTATCCGTAAAAATATTTTTCGAACCACCCGTACCCAGGCCCTCCATGAGGCCCAAGGAAGTTACTGAACTAATTGTATTTCTCATGCTAACATACGTAGAAAAATCATAAAGTACGACTTACACACCACCTACAGGCATGATAGCTCTTGGATTGTAATTTGAATATACGAGAAAACATAATTCTGTTATGTGAAAACTCAAACAATCTCATTTTCCAGCGTTTCTACCACTCATAGACTGGCGACGGCGTCCGCCATTTGCGCGCGCCGGCGCGTGAATATCTCGGAGTCCACGGAGCTACACACCCGCTTCCTTGAAACACTTCCAGATGACGGTCGCCTCCGCCGCATCGTGGCCCACGCAAGAGGCCGCGTTTCTACCGGAAAGCCCGCCTTCGTACATAGCGTTCGCCGCGAGCGTTTTCCCGGTAAACATTACGGTTACATACGCTGCAGTTGCCGGGAAGCGTGAGAAGCAGTAGAGGATCTTTGAATGCTATCGCGTTCCACTCTTGAAAGCAAAGCTTAAGCGTCCTCCAAATTTTCATCCCAGTTTATTTAATTGGTTATCACGCCGTATTTCGTTGTAAACGATGAGTTTGCAAAGTCACAAAGCCGTTTGAAACTAAAAGGGCGAGTGTAGGCAAATTTATGTACTAACCACCATCGATGTGTTGAGGCAACAACCACAACCATCACTCCCATCCTGGCGGAATCGCCCTGCTGGCAGAATGGGGGAAAGAAAAAGTTGGGAGACAGCATTACGTCACGCAGTCAGCCTTGAAAAACGAACACTCCGTGACGCCAGGCCCTTTGCTCAGTGCACTGCTCAGTGTCGGCCTAACACGTGACCTCTCGCGTCGAGTTCACGGAGCAAGAGCCGAGATTTGGCGAGAGTATTGGTACCAGGTATTTGGTTCCTTACTATATAGGTAGTTAATGGGTGCTCGGCCGGTAGCTGCTCGGCTGCTCTGCCTCTATCTCTGGTCACATCTCTGTACGTTGAATGGGCGTGTGTTTAGACGACATTCTTGGCTTCAGTCGCGTTGTGCGATTCTCCCTCCTATATTTTTCCTTCCTCCATGGCTTGTAGCTCCTCTAATAACGCCACAGTTCCCTTTAGTAACTACTGTATGAAATTCTAGGCTTGAAGCGGTGAACTCGCAAAGTAATTCGTCGCTGCACCGTTCTTAGATGACGCGCCTATCCCGTTAAACGCGTTCGTCGTTAGAGGCGAGATACGTAAGAAAAAAAGTGCCTCGAACTCGGAAGAAACCCTTGCTTTAATAAAGCCCTTTATTTTAACAAGTTGCGTGCCAAAACCACGATTTCATAATGAGACACGCCGTAGAGGTTGACTCCGGATTGTATTTTTACCACCAGGGGATCTTTAGCGTGCCCCAATTGCATGGGACACGAGCGTTCTTGCAAATTCGCCCCCATCGAAATGCGGCCGACGCGGCCGGGATTTGACCCCGCGACCTCGTGAGACCTCTGGCGAGCACGCTACAACCACAGCGCGTCCCAGCGATGCCTTAACGCCGTGATCTGTGTCACGCTGCACCTGTTTTCCGCGATCGGTTGCTGACGTGGCCATCGGAGACGGCCAGATATAGCCTGACATATCCACGACGTCCAGCGCACGCGACGTGACGGTCCCTTTCGGAGCACAACTCGATGCCTCGGTGCGTTTGCGTCTGTCGCAAGACGCATGCGCGCCGTCCCGCTGATGGCGGCGTTGCGTGACTCGAAGTCCTCCAAGAGCATTGTCTCGACTCGTCGCTGCACGGCCTGCATGGCGGCGGCGAATGTCCCCACGAGCGTCGGCGGATGATCTGCAGCGAGCAAACGACGCGGGCGACGCAAGCACGAAAAGCAACCCTTTCCACTCCCTGCTGCCGGGCATAGATCAGCGCGTGTCGTAAACAGGTAGTAGAGTATCCTCTGCGATTCATTCTGCGGTGCGTGCATATCTGCATATTTACCTCGTTCTGTCTGGGCATCTGGGTGCGCTTCTTTCTTTCTGTCTTTCTTTCTTTTTCTTTCTGTAGATGTGCGTGTGTGTGTGCGTCTGCTTAATTAGGTGTGTGCGTGTGTGTGTGTGTGTGTGTGTGTGTGTGTGTGTGTGTGTGTGTGTGTGTGTGTGTGTGTGTGTGTGTGTGTGTGTGTGTGTGTGTGTGTGTGTGTGTGTGTGTGTGTGTGTGTGTGTGTGTGTGTGTGTGTTTGTGTGTGTGTGTGTGAATGGGTCGGTGGGCGCACACCTAATTAAAACGAGCGCACGCACACGTCTACGTTGTATGTGTGACTGTGCGAGTGGGCGAGCATGCGTATATGTTCCCGTGCGTGCGTGCGTGCGTGCGTGCGTGCGTGCGTGCGTGCGTGCGTGCGTGCGTGCGTGCGTGCGTGCGTGCGCGCGCGCGCGCGTGCTTCGCGTTTACTCGTCTCTGATTGCTGTTTGCGCTGCAGGTCAAGATTATTATGCCTCAGGTAGAAGAAAACAGTACGGAGAGCGTCTAGCATTGATGATGCACCAGCACGTGTGTATAGCATGTGTGCCAGACGATAATGCAATGCGCATACCGACAAGGTGAACAGAGCATGAGTAATGCGAAAGCTTGGCTAACGACCGGCGCTAATTGCACTCCGGAGAAAACCCATTCCTTTTATGCTTCCTTTCCTTCTTCTTCTTGTGACCTTTCTAAAATCTCTCCGTGTCTATATTTTTACATAATTGCTAAGTCATATGCGTCTGTTCACTGTATTATTCCTACTCGTCGTAGCTCGTTGTAGAGTCCATTAAGATTGCTCCCTCGATATATATCTTTGAAGTCCAAATTCATTCTTTATTCACTTAATGTAGCAGTTCTTGCGCATCTCGTTATTGCTATTGGAAGTAATAGCTGACTATATATCAGCCCAGATGTCGGTGCTCACGCGCACGCGTGCACTCTCGTGCGCCTCGCCAGATATAAGGTCACCAACTTAAATTTAAGGGTACCGCGTGCGGCGTGAGTATACGTACAGGCTCACGGCCTTGGAGAAAAAAATACAACGAAGTTCCAAAGGACACAGCCTTGTTCCTGTAATTCTGGTTCAAATCGATACGTCATTTCCTGCACAAGCACGCGCTTTCCAAATAACTATAGTGCAATATCTCTGCAACTGGCAAAGCGGGGCGTACTTGATCACGCATTGTTTTTCTTTCCTCTTTTTTTTGGGGGGGGGGGGGGCGGCAGCTGGGGCTTCGAAGCATGAGTAATGAAACATTTGCGCGCACTTTCGTCGTTTCCTCATTCGTCTTTCTTGGGGGGAAGTGCGAGGGGGAGAGGGGCAATGGGGATCAATATAGCACATTTCTAAGTCTATATATTTTCCCCGTACCGTAAAACGCCTTCTATCAACATGATTACCCCAAGAGCACCCCTGCTCTAACGCGCATTTTTGTATACGTATTTCGAGAAATAAGGGCTCCAAATCTGCAGCGAAGTAGATTGCTGTTCCGGTTAATGTGTTTCGGAACTGTGAAAACAAAATGCAGTGCAACATACTGTTAACTGGAAGAGCAGTTCGTTGCTGGGAACAAGTGTGTTTTTAGAAACCGGTGCTATATACGCGCACAGTTTCTAGCAAAATGTTATTGTCCAATTACTGCAGGCCTGCATGAACTTATCCAGCTCTGAAACGACCCACGCTGCTATGTAGAATCTAAAGGCACATCAAGAAGAAGAAAAGGGAGCTGTGTTAGTAAATTGCGCTTCCACAATACCCATAAGATCCTCTTTTGCCGCGAGAAGAAGCTTGGTAAGCCAGAAAAGATGCAAAAACGAAGGTTCGTGGCGATGCCGCCTTGAACTCTCCCAACAGTTCATCGTGACGTGGTAGATTTTGACCGTGACTGTTTGGCCTTAGTTCATTTTTACGAGTAAATGTTGACTATACTGTATTTTTTTTTGAAAGCCATGAACTGAACTTGGCAGGTTTATAGAACTTTTACTCAGCGATGGCGGCCCAAATGCGCAAAGAAAAAACGAAATGCACCTTGAAATTGGCAACGTCCCACCCGCGTACCGGTGCTAGCGGTTTGAGCGTGTAAAGTTGAGGCCTTCCTTCTGTCATCTAACATTCAACATATTACCTCAAGATCAACAAAAACGCAGTTTGGATAATTTGTCAGTGTAAACTGGTTTAGCGCTTCTCGTTAGTGCTTGACAGGTGGGAGGCGTCCCGCTTTCGCTTCATTTTAGCCTCCCGGAAACGCTGACCATTTACTCCATTTTCCATGCTAGTGCTCGAAACCAGCGCACGCATTCTGAAAAAAAAATGAAAAGAGTATATCCGTTCAGCAGTTGATGCACGAAATCGCCATACCGGTTGTTGCGCATTTGCGTTAAGGCTTTCCGCGTCGTGCAATCGCCGCAGACTTCACAGCTACGTGATGCCGGTTATTAAAAATAAAAAGAAAACATGGTTCGGGTTTTCTTTCGCTATTCCTTGCGCTTTGATCGACACTAGTGCGTGAAGCAATCAGGCAAAAAGAATCTCCGCGTTCACTTGCTACTAGGTTGCACCGCCAAACGCCTGGGAAACCACCAGCCGACGCCTTCGCCGATACAAAAATCATCAAAGCCAAGTGACCACCACCCCCGCCAAATGAGTTAACCGCAAAGCTCGTCTGGAAGCGTCGAATGAAAACGGTATTTCTGAAACTATAGTATAACACGTGTAAAGCGGTGCGCGGTTAAAGCTCCTCGCTCGCATTTTTCTTTCTTTTCTGATTAATCCTATTTTGTGCTTACTGCTGTCAGCGAGCTTTGACGACGGTGCCGTTTCGTTGGCCGCAAACGCTATCGTAACCGCATTAGAGGCCGCCATCCGAATAAAAAGAGCAAGACGGCGTGTAACGCGAGTTTCATGACCAGAAGCCGCAGTTCTCATAACTCAGCCGTGAAACGAATGAAGAAATGGCGATTCGCGTGCGTCTCAAGCTTGTCCTAATACTTACCGCGATTTGTGACGACGTCTTTTTCAACCTTCGTCTAGTAACGTTCACTTTATCGACCTGAATTCTTTTTTTTTTTTTTTGGTTGGTTGGTTGCTTGGTTGTCCAATTTACCGCTGCTTTTTAAGTACATCGCTGATTTTTTTCGTCCTCTCGTTCTTTTCTCTTTCTTACTTTCCTACTTTTTTTATTCTATTTACCTATCTTACTTTCCTGCATCCTTTTTTTATTTATTTCTCGGTTCACCGGCTGCTTACTTAATTACCGAAATTCGAAAGTCGTCGAGGTTCGAGCATCGCGCCAAACGTAAAAGGATGAAGCACCTATCATTTATTTGTACTTTGACATTCCAAGTCTAAAAATTCTACTACGCATGCAAGTAGAAATTGTATGCCAGCAAATAAATTTTAAAAGCATTCTTTTCATTACCACGGATGACATTAGGTTCCGCCCTGAAACAGCGATAGGAAAAACTTGAGAAAAACTCCTAAGTGCGGGCCGGTGACCACGAGGGCAGGACGACGATTATTCGCGCAACGAAAACTCATAACGATTGGGTAACGATGATTACGACGCAATGACGTCACTTAAATTGCACATCTGCGTTTGGATCTTTGTTGGGGGACAAATATAGTTTTCTGACAACTACTACAGTCAGTGAAATATGATGATCATTATGATGAGCATGATGACGACGACAGCTACAGACGGCCGCGAAGGCTGAATGAAACACCTTTAGCAGCTATTACTGTAAAAAAAAAAAACAAGTAAGGTTTTATAAAAAAGAAACATCTGATTATAATTCTTGTGCGCGCCTTAGGATTATTCCTTTCGAATGGCGCCTTTATTAACTACTTCATCCTCATGAGTTGTTGGTATCCGCAATTAGGTCGAATAAGTTTTATGTGTAAATGTGATACTCCTGACATAGCAAGTGCGCTTAGGCGATAGCTACACCTAAATATTATGGGACGTCAGCAGATGGATAGGGATATCATGATTGTGGAATGTGCAAGTACTGTCGTTACTAGGACTTACTCGGGAAGCAGGCGCTTAAGTAGTAACAAAGTTTAACTGAACCTACTGCTAAGCCTAACTGACTAACAACTTAATCTACCACTTTTCTATTCACGAACTCGGGCGTCTTTCGGACAGGCGATACTCACGTCAATGAGGTAATGACTTTAACTTCCCGATGCCCTCTCTCCAAAGCGAAGCCCACGGCACTGCTCGCCAGCGGAAAAACTCTCCATTTCTGTGCCGGATTTTCGCGTTATTATCTCTCCGTCTCAGTTCGTGGAACGAGAATCAATCAATCAATCAATCAATCAATCAATCAATCAATCAATCAATCAATCAATCAATCAATCAATCAATCAATCAATCAATAAATTTTTGTTATTTCACAAAATGATTTACTGATAGAGGTATAGAGAAAAGGTCCTATAGTAAAAACTGAATTGGGACCTCCTTTTCAGAGTTAACATAAAAGTAAGAAAGGCAAGAACAGCATCTGTATCAGCACAGTTACAGAAATGATAAATAATTGCGACAGAGATGTAAGTAAATGAAGATATTAATACACAACAATCTATCGGCAGTAAGTAATATAGTGAAACTCGATAAATATATAGAAGAGGTGGGAAAAGAAAAAGAAAGAAAAAGAATGAAATTAAAACGAATTTGAGCAACATGTTGAAGTAGATAAGAATGGCACGTCAAAAACAAGAAATCTGGCTATACACTGTGTCACATACACATCACACATTTTTTTTAATTCATGGCAAAATCTATGGGCTTTGTGGAGTTTTATGAGAAACGGCAATGCATTCCATGATGATGTGACTGCAAAGCCAACGGTCTGTGTGCCATAATTAGCGCGTACTTTGGGCAGGATGAAGTTATTATGCAGTTCATATCATGGCACTATAGAACGCATAGTTCCACAAACCGCTTCCTCATCCTTTCGATAAATTTGCACAGAAACCCATAAGCGCTGCTTCTGTCCCTGGTGCACAAGAGTCAACACGATTCGAATGTGGCTGTCTCTGGATTGTGTATGCACTTCATATCTTCTCATTTTATCTAATCCTTTTTTTTTTAATTTTGTTTCTAACCCCTCAACACTTTCATCTGTGTAAGGGTAGCCAACCTCCACTATGTCTAGTTAACCTCGCGGTACTTTTCTTGTATATCGTTCGTTTCTCTCTTTAAAGACGACCTGCGACGGGGATCGCTGCGCTGATGACACGAACCATGTCAGGTCATTTGGGGCAGCCCCAGGCTCACCGAGGAGCCCCCCGGCGCCGTGGCCACCATTCAAGTGCCGCGGCCACCCAGCACCCTCGATAAATCGATCATTCTAAACGATAAGCCACCTCCCATTATACGATCCGCTTTAGAACAGCTCGGGCTTCACAGTAACCTTTTTATTTCTCTTTTTATATTCTTTTTTGCAAGGCGGACAACGGGCCAGCTGCGTTCTTGCCTCGCTGGTCACCGGTATCAATGCCCGCAACCTTTAGCCCCTCTTCACCACAACATAATACGCTGGGACAGCGGGAACGTAACACGGACGCCTACGAAGGCCGTTTTTTTTTCTTTTCTTGTCTTTGTCATTACTAGCTGTAAGATATGGCAAGTTTAGCAGCTGAAAGGGCTGTCCTTTTCATATTCTAGCTTAGAAAAACGACAAAACCGAAAGAGAAAAAGGTAATGAAATTAGAAAACACTGTCGAAACAAGTATTTTCACGTCAGCTATACAGGGACCGTACTATGTAGATATTCTTTTCACTTTGTATTCTTTTTTTTTTTTGGCGTCATTGGAAAGCTTGACGCCACGCCTTCGTTATTACCGATATCGGTTACACACTGCGACTGGTGGTGAGAAATATTTAGAATCAAAGAAAATGACCTTTGAGCAATACGGCCCCTGTACGTTAGAGGTCATGCACATGGCTTGTTTCTTTTTTCTTTCCGCGTCAATCTGGCTGCCCGGTAGCAGGTTATTTGCAAGTCATAGACGAGGCTTCAGTCACCAAAAAATAATCAGTTGAATGATTCATAATAGAATCGTTAAGAGGAGATTCCGTTGCTCGAGTGAAGTTACGGTGACGATAAGGTACAAGAACAGCCGCACGCTGCCTCAAGAATGTAGAGGTGCTCGTTTCCTTTGTTTCTTTCTTTGTATTTTTTAAAGTTTGGTAAACGGACGAACCTTTCGTGGACGGCAATACCTCATCATACGACAAATTGACAGAGATAGTGATGTACGAAAATGATTTCTTATTTTAGGAGATTGCTTATTAATCTACACTTCAATGTTGGTAACTATGCATCAAGTGTCTGAAAAAAAAGACATGTCTATATATATATAATGCCCACTGCACATAATTGAAGGGCTCAGACAGCCTACATTATTACGGCTCCAAGAAGCACGGGAAAACAATGCAACGTGCTAATTGTTACTACTGCTTAATAAGAAAGACGTAAACTCTAATCTAGAACGCAAAAGATAGGAGGGAGCAAGAATGTTACTCGTTCCTAGTAATGGAGGCGGCACCGGCTAATTAACAGCGGGAATGTTTCTGTGCAATCTTCAGTTGTGCCAGATAGCTTCATTTACAAACTTACGATCGAAACCTTAAATAAAACAATAAACTGTACTGTTGACGCGCTCCACGACAACGAGTTAGACACGCGAAAAGTCTGTAAAACTAAAATGCTTCTCTGCTTTTCCCTGTCTTAATGTTTAACGCCTCGCTACACCGCACAAGCAGCCAAGCGCGCCGAGCTCGACGCTGAAGGAACGCGCACACTCGGGGTGGGATAAACAAATTACGCGCGGGGAGGGGGAGCGCAGCAGACCCCGTAGAACGTGCCACACGGTGACAACGCGCAGCGGTGGACCGCGACAAGCAACAACGCCGGGTCCCCTCGCTCCTGTTTATCTCGTTGTTGCATTCCTTAAGGTGATAAGCCCCCGACGTCGCTTTTGCATTTATTTATTTATTTATTTATTTATTTATTTATTTATTTATTTATTTATTTAGTTATTTATTTATTAATTTATTTAGTTATTTATTTATTTATTTATTAACTAATATTTCATATTACCGGTTATGACAAACATTTTACCTGGTATATAACAGGTATATAATTGCCCCAACTGACTTCTGCGCATTTACTTGTATACATTACTCGTAGTTGACTTTATGCCATATATATGCTTCTATTGCTGCTTGTCGTATGTGGGGGTGCACACCTCGCTAAGCCTGACTTAATGGTTTTTTGTTTGCGTTTGCGTGTTTGTTTGCGAAGGGAAAAAATTGATTGATTAACTGATTGATTCATTAAGAGATCTTAGCACTGACGTGTAAGTATGAGGAACATATGCGTTTGAATGCCACCGGCAGCAAATTGTCTCTTCGTTCACTTTCTTTATCCTTTTGTTTATTTTTATTTATTACTAAAATAAAAATATAAGGAAGAGTTGTAGACACTCTATAATGGCGATGGCTTCGGTTCTGTCTCCTTTTTACGCGTACTAGTAACAGTAATTATTTTTAAAAACTGGTTCAAGCACACGGAAAGCAAGGACGGATAAAGACACACACGCACAGGCACATACATACGCCACATTGCTGAAAACTAATTAAAGAATTCCTTCTCTCTACATTTCAATTTAAAAAGGGCATTTAGTTTCCTATACGCTTTTCTTGGCTTCGTTGTCTGCTGGCTTTGTGTGGTTGTATGACTAACACACACACAAAAAAAAATTAACCACCTCGGTTTCCATTATTGTTCTCACCACAACGACAAGCAGCACAAAAGGTGGTACAGTGGCAGTGTAATGATAGCATACGTTATTTTCGAGCAAAAAAAAAAAAGATTAAAAAGAACATATATAGCCACACTCGCGAGAAATGTTATCGCGCAGTGATTGACGGACCCTTTATCATATACTACGATTTCGCAGAAAGCAACCCATGTGTATCTACGCTCGAGAGAAAACTACGGACAGAAGAGACAGGAATGAGAGAGAGAGAGAGAGAGAGTGAGAGTCCTTGCTGCGGGAAGCGTAACTCATCCCTTAGCACCACCATCTTGGAACGCATAAGTTGCTTATATCTTAGCTAATACTAAAACCGTTTTAAAACTTCTTGCAGTAGGAATTTGTCTGGACGGTACATTACAAATTCCGGCACAGCCTCGCGAGGAGCACTTTAAGAATGTTATTTGAGTAGGCATCTACGTTTGTTTATATCCGCTTAAAGTTTTCTCTCTATAAATACGAACGTCCGACACCTCCGTACTGCAGTTGTGTAGGTGGCCTCGCGCGGTACGCATAGTTTTAAGTACGGTAATTTGAATTTTCTCGAAATTTGAAGGTTGGTCGATCGTCTATACTGTCCGTGCAAGCGTTACTGGAACACCGTCACCAGCGCATGTCGGCCCCACGTAAGGTGTTTTGTGCTTTTTCGATAAAGAACTGCCCTGTCCGAGCGCCTCTGACTGCGTTGTCCTATTCGTACGCGTTCACACATGCGCCGCGCCTTTGGTCCCTCTCTCTCTCTCTCATCTTTCCATTCCCCTGTGGCCCTTCCCCAGCATGGGGCAGCCAATCAGAGATGTTTCTGGTTAAATAACCCCGCCTTCTCTCTTCCTCTTCTCTTTCTTCCTCTGTCTTCAGACTGCCATGTTTTCTAAAATATTGAGTCACAATTTTCCTGTCACATTCCTCGACTTCAGGGGCCGAATTTACAAAACCTTTCCTTCGAAACTGCTATTCGCCATTGGCTAGCCGCCTTCGCCAATAATGTGTCCAGCACCACGGTTGGCTAAAATCTTAACTTACGAGCAACACCAGCGTATGAGTTATTTCGTGAATGCGGGTCCACGTTTCGACATTTCGTAATACTTGTAGGCAGTACGAATCCCGGGACGCTGTCTGCTTGCGTCCACGCGAATGGTTTCTATCTCCCACTGCCGCAAGTTTCCACACACACTCAAAGAAGGCAGGCGACGTTTCACCTTGCGCTATAATTGCCCGCGAGGAGCACGTTCCTGGTGACCTCCTTCAAATAAAAAAAAAGGAAAGAAAGAAAGAAAGCGCCGCAGTAGACGTCGGGGCTGGTGCCCGCCGTAGACGCGCCCAAGGAGGGGAGGCAGCGAAGGAAGGTGGAAAGAGGTGGAGTGGAGCGACAGACAGCCGAAAAACACGGCACGACATGACTGGTGCAAGCGGTTCTCGAGCCAAGCGGATCCTCTATTTATAGAAACGGCGTGTATTTCACAACTGGCTGGGCGCGCGCTATATAACTACAGGGCAAGCTGTTTTTAGAGATCATCCCGTATCCAGTCGTCATACGGCGACTAGGTATTAATAATGACCCGCGCTTCTCCTTCCTGCAACAACTTCGTTGTTTGTTTGCGCTTCCATTTTTTTACATTTAGTCATCCTTGTGCCCCGAAGCGAGTCGAAATGATACAGGTCGTCAGGTGTATTCGTGGCGCACGACTGATGATCTGAAGATTTGGGACGCAGAAAGATGATGCGAACTCCGCTCAAAGAGAGCAAGCGGCGGGTCGACTGCATCCATCATGTCGGTAGCTCAGAACATCGCCGTAAGACAGCAGCGACGCCACGTTGGCTGGAGTTACATTCGATGTTTCTGCAAGGCGACCACTCGGGAGTTAGGCGCTTCGTTCTGTCGTCGAGTGAGGACGATGAGCGAACCTCTATGGGTGCTTATATCAAGAATGCATTTACCTATCTGCACAGTCACGGAGAAACATAAGCTGACAGAAGAGGATTTTTTTTTAATTATGAAACATCAAAATCAGTACGTTACGTTTAAAGTAGGTGTGAGATAACGATGGTTAGTCTGAATTTTCACGCTGTAGGATGGGCTCGTTGTTGGAGGAAAGAAACAGAACGTTTCTCTGATATCCATTAACCATTTCTTCCTTTTTTTATGCTTCAGCTTTAATTTTTCTGCTATGACTTCCTTCTTGCAGTCTCCATGAAGACACGTTCGTCCATCATTGTCATGCTATACCAATATTCGCCGCATTTCGCCATCTTACATGACTGTGACCGGAGCGAATTTTCGTTTGTTCGTTTGCTTCCTTGTCTATTTGTTTCTACAGAATCTACAATTTTTGTTTGTTTGTATGATTGTTTGTTTGTTTGTTTTCCGCATAAGTGACTGCCATACCCACTGCAAACTTTCAATCACTTGCGATTTTTAAGTATGCACTCATTAATGAAACTTATTTACACTGAATGTTTACAATAACACGCCGGCTTGCACAGCTATTACGGAGTTATGACGCATCCAATGAGAGCCGTGCGTGCACTTTGCCCTTTCTTTACAAATCCCCCATTCCGCACTGCTCTGCGTAAGTACATATTTCCATTATTCCGCACGCATCTTACAAAGGTTAAACCGCCGCATAGCTGTATGCCGTCCTGCGTAGCCTCGAGACCTTTGAGAACAAATATTTTCGGTCGCAAAAAAAAAAAAAAATTACGAAACGTGCTCTTCTCGCAACACCATGCTTCCTGACGAATTCCGGCCTGATAAAGCTGCATCCGTAACGCACGTCTTCCTGGAGTGCGAGAGCGTTCTTGCGCTGCCGTTATACTGTTACCTTTTGCTCCCTCGATGTTGACAAAACACAGCATTGCTCGAAAAGGATCGCGAAGTACAGCGCGGCTTCCTGCGACACCGCTGCGACACCGCTGCTGTCACTGCGGCCTCCTCGCGTACGCGACAACCGAACACGCCGCGGCGCAATCAAAAGCGCGTCCAGCAGCTGTTGCCGACGTACCCCCCTCCCCCCCCCCAAAAAAAAGTAAAGTAAAAGCGCTGTCAGAACAAGGGGCGCAAAAACTGGGAGCAAGGCACCGAATGTTCCGGTTTGCGTCTTGATGAGCGTAATAATAACATTTATCTGCGCTTTGGTTAGTGCGTGCCGGAGTAAGCGCACCCTTTCTTATTTTGCTCCTCAGCCTCCTCTTGTCTCCAAGCAGAAGTCGAAGCGGGTGAAACCGGCGCGTTTCAGCCAAAAAAAAAAAAAAGAAAGGCCAAACATACGAGGCCGCGCAATTTCGTCGTGTGCGGCAATAACGTTCGTTTCGTTACTTACGTCTGCGCGGAACGCCTGTTGTTTCGTTGCATAACAGTTTCCCTGCGTCTTCCTTCCTTCCTTCTCGCCTTCGTTCATTTGTTCCTTCTTTCCTTTCTTTTCGTTTCTTAATTTAGATTTCTCCCTCGTGGATCATCCACGTGTCGTTGTAGTAAGCGCCGTTGGGACGACAGGAAGAAAGAAAGAGACGTATGGTCGGGGCAAGTCATGGTATGTTATACGGTAGCAGGAGAAAGAAGAAAAATCCAGGCACCGTTATTCCTTCGTTAGTATACCATATCATGCGTTTTGCTGCAGGCCTCAATATCAGACGCACGTGGGTTTATCGTGACGTCCTTCCCTTTCTTTTTTTTTTATTGAAGTGAATATTAGAAGAGGTTGGCGCCTTTATGGTGGCACCGGCTACTCCTTGGCACTTGGCAGAAGAAACAAATTTGCGTAAAAAGGGAGAATAGCGATACGAAATATGGCACTGAGTAGAACACTGGATGAATTAAAAATATGCAGTCCAACAGTATATCAGTCGCAAAGTTCTGTGCATTAGTTCAGTCCACGTACGCATATATAAAGTCAGATATTTGTACATCGAAAACGCACAACTCATGTAATGCACAGCAAGTATAGAACAGAATTATACATATTGCGTAAAAGTTGCGAACACTACATAAACCAATTATGAACCACGGACAACGCTTGTGTTACTCATTTAGCGTATTCGGATCATCTGATACCTAATATTTTCCCAAAATGTTGGTGTCCTGTAAGAACTTTTTCAGAGCAAGAAGCGGTCTTTTTTGAAGGCCCGCTGTTGGCCATGGGCCAAGTATCTTCTTAGAGTGTATGGTCTTCTAACATCAACAAATTTGCTTGCAGTATCCTTCTTTGCGGATCGTATTTCGTACACACGAGAAGAAGATGATTCACATCTTTGTCTGGATGGCCACAACAACACTGCGGACTAGAGACACGTTTTATCCTGTACAAGAAGTGCTTTGTAAATGCAGTACCAAGACGCAGGCAGTGTACCAATGTTTCAAATTTTCTGTTGTCTCTTAGATTTTCCGGCATTAATAAGTTTATACATTGGTCTATAAAGTATAACTCCGAGTTTTTAGTTTGCTGATCAAACGAGGTACTTTTGCTGAGGCGACAAGAAATCTGTCTCAGGAGCAGACGGACTTCACTAGGCAATAGAGGAAGATTGGTTGTCTCCGCGTTATTGTGCGCTCGATTCGCAGCTGCGCCCGCTGCAGTATTGCCAGGAATATTGCAGTGCCCAAGTATCCACTGGAATGCAATTACGTGGTTCATTGCGCTTGCTTTTGTAAGTTCTTTGAGTGTCTCATACAACAGCGAAGTGTTCAAAGAATTTTTCTTATTGCTCTGTAGTAATGTGAGAGCGGCTTGCGACTCGCTAAAGATAACCCATTTTTGCGAATGTTTTTCTGAATGTTATGAAACGCAAAGCACACAGGATTGCAAACAGTTCTGCCACGGTGAAAGATGTCTCACGGGATAATTTAAATGTTTGCTCTAGCGCTAAATGTGGAATGACGAATGCTGAAGTCGAGGAATTTTTATGACATGAACCATCTGTATAAACGTGGATGTACTGGGGATATAAGGAGTAAATTTGGAAGAGTGCCAGTTGTTGTGCGGCTACTATGAACATGTCTCTCTTAGATATAATCCCTTCAACCGATAATTCTATTTGAGGACATGTTAACATCCAGGGAGGGTAACAAACATCCACTTTGAATAATTCAAATCTTGGTAATAATGCTTTATGTTCTTCTGTTGCTTTCGGTAAGCGCCAGGTTTAATGGATGCTTCTCGTCTTGGGTTAAGATGCGATAAATATGTCGGCATGTTTCAACCATTTGTATGACTGGAAATGGTGGGTGACGCGCTTCAGCAATTACTAAAGAACTCGAGGTAGCATGCGGAACCCCAAGACACACTCGCAGCCCTCTTGCCAGTAAACGTTGAAGACGTTCCTCAGAAGTTTGCAATAAACCATGGAGAATAGGTGCCGAGTA
This sequence comes from Dermacentor variabilis, assembly GCF_050947875.1. Taxonomy (NCBI): domain Eukaryota; kingdom Metazoa; phylum Arthropoda; class Arachnida; order Ixodida; family Ixodidae; genus Dermacentor; species Dermacentor variabilis. The sequence goes on along the minus strand of NC_134569.1, from coordinate 48,558,775 downwards.
AGCAATTTTTTGCTTTATGAGTGCGTTATGAACCTGTAATAGTGAAGAGACTGATCCCTCCCCCCCCCCCCCCCTTTGTGCCAGCGAGTCGCCGAAGTACGTTTATTACTGCATTGGTCTGCTTTTCGATTGCGCGGATGTGTGAAGCCCATGTTAGCTGTTGGTCAAGAATAACTCAGAGAAATTTATGCTCTTTGACAAATATCAAAGTTTGCCCATTAAGCGTAAGTTGGAATTTATTCAGCTGTCGTCTAGTGAAAGGAAGTACGGCTGTCTTTGCGTATGAAAGACTCATGCCTCTTTCTTTTAAGAAGGTGTCGATATTATCAAGACCCTCTTGCAGCGTTGTTTGAATGCCTTGTATATGAGATCCAGAGGCCCATATGCAGATGTCATCTGCGTACAGCGAATACTGTAGACCAGACGGGAGTTTTAGTGGGAAGGCTGCCATGACACAGTTGAATAAAAACGGACTGAGAACACTGCCCTGCGGAACGCCCTGCGTGGTGCTGTGATAATTACTCTCTCCTTCGATTGTTTCCATAAATATTTTTCTGTCTTTTAAGAAATTTGATACCGATCGCAGTGCTCGACCGTGTAGGCCAAGCTCTAACATACCAGCAAGGTTGTGTATGTGACTTAGTGTCGAATGCTCTTTGAATTTCTAAAAATACTGCTACTGTCACATTTCCGCAACTACGTTCATGTTCGACGCATGTGGAAATGTCTAATACTGAATCATTTGTACACCGATTTTGTAGAAAACACATTTGTGTGTTCACACCACCACTGCAGTCGACGGTCTATCATCTTCTCCATTAGTTTGGAAAAACAGCTTGTGAGACTGACGGGTCGGTAGGAGTCAAGACAAGGGGAGTCTTTCCTGGTTTTAGAACTAGAATTACCCGGGCTAATTTCCATGAATCTGGAAGAGTCTCTCTTATCCAGATATCATTAAATATCTCCAAAAGAGCCATTCTTCCTATTGGACCTAGGTTCTTTAGCATCATATACGTGACACCATCTGGGCCTGCGGTTGTCTTTGTACGGCATGACGAAAGAGCACATTTCAATTCATTTAGACTAAACTCACAGTCAAGTTGAGGATGTTGTGACATAAAGCACGCACGAACTTTCTGTTCTGCTAGTGTTGTCGAACATTTAAATTGTAGGCAAGTAAACGGAATTCCTGGTCTGGATATAAGTTGGCAGAAATCGTCAGCAACAGATCTTTCCGGAGTGCTTCGAGCCACGCAAAGGCTCGGAAGGGATGGCTCTGGGTAAATGGACCACTAAAAGATCGGACAACTGACCATATTCTGGGAACTGGAGTAAACGGAGACAACGACGCGCAGTATTCTCGCCACCTTCTCGTACCTAATTTTTGTAAGCGTCTGCGTGAAGTTGACCGAACTTTCTGTGCCATGTTGTAGTCATCCAGCTTTCCAGTGAGGCGGTAAGCCTGTTCTGCGCGTCTTCTAATTGCTCTTAGACATTCATATTCCCCGTCGACTGCAGCGTATTCATTTGGGACAGTGACTTGTTTTGTGCAGATCTCGTAAGACTCACCAATATATTTGCAAAACGTTGAAAGCTCGGATTTTCACCCAATGAGTTACTTAAATGGTGACGAAAACTTTGCCAGTTAGTACATGACCGGGGTAGTTGGAGAAGTATGGGAGAGGCCTTTGCCCTGCAGTGGGCGTAACTAGGCTGATGATGATGATGATGATGATGATGATGATGATGATGATGATGATGATGATGATGATGATGATGATGATGATGATATATTGAGTAGCGACGGGTCCCCTCACTCCGTATGTGGCGATGTTTTACCAGGATCGGAAAATGATACCTACCGTGCGTTTCTATGTCTGTTGACCATTCAACGCCATCAAGAAGGTCTTGATAGCAGAGCGTAACATCTATACAACTTGAGTAACGAAACCCCCGCAAGAACGTTGGAGAGCTGTCATTTAACACGATCAGATTACTTTTTTCTGTGGCAGACTCTATGATGCTTCCGCGGGAATCGTTATATTCACTGCCCCAGATGACGTTATGTGCGTTGAAATCCCCACAAACCAGCACATGTGAGTTTGCGGTACCAAACGCATTCACCAAGCTGTCAACTGATATTTTGCTAGAATATTGTAGATAAAGACTGATCACTGTGACGCTTGTGTTTCTAAAATATATCTTGCATGCTACGAACTCCGGCATATCTAAATCGCTCGACTGTATTAAATAGGACGGCAGGTCTTTTCTCACGCATAACATCGCTCTGCTACTTCCAGCAATGCGCGATGATTTATATACAACATAGTTTGAAAAACGAAAGTCATCTCTTACGCCTGCCTCCTGTATACATAAAACAGGAAAGTTATGTTGAGCTAGTGGTTTGCGAAAATCAGCTGACTTATTTCGAAGGTTATTAGCATTCCACTGAAATACGAAAACATCGTTGTAATGATTATTCATTGTAAGCCTGCCGAGGAGCTGTTGGTGGTTGTGGAAGCACCAACGATTCCATAGAAAGCAGTGCATTTACCTCTGGTAGGTTGTTTGCTTGTGGAATGGCACTTGGAACTGCACGCAGGGCTGTGAATAGCATGGGCAGGATCATCTGTGCTGCAGGTAAAGACGCGTAATCACCAAACGACGCTGAAGCTCCATGCGTTCTCGAAGCAGGTCGCTGAAGAGTTGACTGTGAAGGTCGCTGGGATGACTGGTGTGGTTGAGGCGAATGCTGAGGCAGTCGCTCAGACGTTAGATGAGGTTGCTGTGTCAATGGCTGAGGGCGTTGCTGAGAAGGTCGGCGAATTTCACTCGAAGCCTGGGCAAGATGAGTAGCATTGCCTGAAGGTGGATCATGCCGCTCGCTGTCAGAACGTTGTCGACCTGAGTGTTTTAAAGCTGCAGAATAGCTCATATGGACCCCTTGCTCTTTTTCTTTGCTAGGAGTTGGAGGCACGCATCTTACAGCATCAAGGTTGGGTGGGGGCGTATTACGAGGAGGCAGCCTTCCGTATTTTAACTCATGTCTGCGTAACTTTGAGGCAGCTCTGCTCTGAGGGCACCCGGAGTAGGAAGCTGTATAGTTTCCGCCACAGTTGGTACACTTTGGCTGACACGCAGGCTTGCACTCTGAATGGTAGTGGCCTTCTGAGCATATCTTGCAGCGACGCTGATGCGGCAGTTCTTCGATAGATGTCCAAATCTCTGGCAGTTGTAGCATCTTAGAGCAGGGCTATGATATTCTTCTACGAAGTGACTCGTGAAACCTAAATGCACTCGTTGCGGCATTGGTTTGTTTTCTCTGAAATGGAGGATGACGGTTCTCAGAGGGCGTGATTCTACCGCTCCGTCTTCTTGGCGATTGTAGCGCGCCTGACGACGGGCTGATGTCCCTCCAAAATCCTTCAGGAAGTCGACCAGTTGTTCTTCCGTATACTCAACTGGCACATGGCATATCTTGCCAACATTCTTGGTATAAGATGCCGGAATGAATGGCTTGACTCTCAAAACAGCCACTTCACTCATCGACAGTAGATGGCTTGCAGATGAGACTGAAGTAACGTTTACAGAGAAACTTCCATCTCTATTCACGATGAATGACTGTACCTTTTCCTTTGCCGCGGAAACAATTTCTGACGCAGCGCGGTTTGGAATCACTTGCCAGAAGTTGCGTCTTTCCTGTGAGGGTCGAAAAACAACTGGAATTCCCTCAGGACGCTTCTTTTTATACATTACCAAGGAGAACTGCGTTTCATCGCAGTCTATGTCTTCATCTTCACTTAGATCATAGGTAGATGTTTTGTCGTCGTCAACCCGTGGTTTCTTCGCTTCCCTTTCGCTTGTCTCAGCCATATTCACTGAAGGTGCGCTGGAAGGTAGGGCGGCGTTGAAAACTAGCGTCGCCGGCTTGATGACAGTGGGGGCTTGTTGTGACACTTCCGAGTCCGGCGCCGATTCTGCGGCAGTCATGCGCCTAAGAACGCGCTGTCGGACATATGGCTCGTGCCGGTGTTCTTTGCTGCCTACCGCCGTGGTAGGCGTAGATGCGCTGCGGAGCGCAACAAAAGCACGCGATATTATGCGTAATCTTTAGCACACAGGAATCCCACGGGATGTCTGTTCTCCCTGGGCAACAGTGAAGTCTTAACAGAGCACTGATTCTTCGAAGAAAACAGAAAATAATATCTCACCAAAGAAGCAGCGGCCGCTCGGAGGGACTTCTTCTTCTTCCTCCTCTGGCCTTCTCTTTTTTTTTTTCTTATGATAGTTTCCTGTGATAGTTTGTGTGTAATAGACAGCAGCGCATGCGTGCGCTGCTGTCTGTACCATATATATATATATATATATATATATATATATATATATATATATATATATATATATATATATATATATATATATATATATATATATGTGTGTGTGTGTGTGTGTGTGTGTGTGTGTGTGTGTGTGTGTGTGTGTGTATCGCTTCGTAGAATAAAAAACCATTATTGGAAAAGTTAGCGCTGCGTCCGCGTCGTACTTCTGTCTCTCGTCCCTTTTCGTGCGCTAAAAACGTAAAAGTTACGGAATACCAACATGCCCAAAATTACGTTCTTTCATAGTTTCCTTCTTTTCTTTTCTTCTCACACCCGCGCGTGTAAGTAAGGCTGCCACGTTCGCATCATGTTTTCTTTTTTTGCCTTCTTTGTTTCTTAAGTTCTGAACCGTGACAGCAGATTGTAACTTACGTCGTAGTTCTCAAGTTATCGGTGTTATGTTATGATATACTAGCTGTGGCCGTCGTCGTATAGTAAGAAGGCAAGATGTACTATATACAACTATATACTGATAGTGGTAGCATTTACTCCTGGTAGTAAATGAAACGAAATTAAATCGTAAGGCATTTTATGCCGCAGGACGAACTATACCATTTAAAAAACATGTGGGGCTCAACGTCTCAAAACTGCATGTTGCGTTACGATAAAGTTCGTAGCAGCCGGCTCAGGATTAATTTTCACCTCCTGGGGTTCTTTAGAGTTCTTAAGTTTCACGAGCGTTCTTTCATTTCGCTCGTTCGAGGAAACACTGAAATTGGCCTTGCCTGTCGAGTCTTATCCGCTTGACTTTATCGCACTGCTGTTGCCGCCTCTCCGATACACTGCTAACCCAGCCGGGTATCTCGAAGAGATTAAGTCAGTGTGACAGCACTTCGTCTCTTCCTACACATAGGATCAATTTGTTAACAGCGTCTCCAGCGCTCGCTTGGAGGCACCTACCCCACTTCAATTTTTGCCCGGAGGCAACCTTCAAAATGTCGCTCTTTCGGGGAGGAAACGGCCTTCCGTACAGCAAAGGGCGCGTCGCCATTGTTCGCGTGATATCGCCTCCACGGGCCACTCTTGTCGGTGCTGTCCTGAAAACGCAATACGGCAATTTTCAGCCCTTCTTCGCGCACCTCTCGACGGCAGTACTCATCAAGCAGCTCACTGAGCGGCTTGCGCTATATCGCCGTGGCTCCGCCGTCATCCGGCAGAAGCCCGAAGTAGGTATGCCTTCAATAACGCCGAAGCTGGGGATGAAGCCGGGGGCCGAAGCCTCTCTGTCCGCGACGCCTCCCGACTCATTTATTGCGAAGCGCGCGACACGGCGGTTATTGCCTCTCGGACTCAATGGACACCGCGTATATCCGAGACCACGAATTTCGTCTAACTAAATTGGACAGACCTTTTGTTATGTGTATATGTACCAGCTTTCAAGATCCCGAGGGACAAGACTCTGAATATGCTTCCCTTTTTTTTCCTTTTTCTTCTTCGTCTTGGCATTCGACTCTTGTTTCTTTCCTTCGTATGTTATTTCTGTGTATTCGCAATGGCAACGGCCGCGTGAACGAACTAGAAGGGTTTACTCGACACCGGGGAGGCTCGAGCACCGGGGCGCCCGCATGAGGCTGCCTCACTTTGAACATCCACTCGAGGCTCCTTTCGAAAGGGCGCACGGCTCGGCCGGCGTTGAAGCGCCGGCGCGTCTGCTCGGGCCAGCTGGCCTTTGTGAAAGAGGTTTGAGAGAAGAGAGTGGGAGAGAGACAAGGGGCGATGGGGACACGCGGGAGGCGTGCGGGATGGTAGTGTCGCCTCCGCTTTGAAAACCTCTTTGAGCAAACTTCGCCACCGAGAGTTTGGAAGTTGGTCTCCATTCACCGTCAAGGCTGCCGAGTCCAATTTTTTTTTTTTTTTTTTGCGCATAGCAAGAGGAACGAGACGAAGAACGCGGTACTCGCGGGCGAGTGATGACGACGCGCAACTTGTTATGTTCCCGTAGACGTTGGAGCGCATCGGTCCGTTGGGGAAACGTAGTGAAAGAATCGGCGTCCAAAGAAGAGGCGGTTTTGCCACCTAATGCGTGCGCTTAAAGCGAAATGAAGGCGCTCGAGCTAGAAACAAATAAATAAACAAAAATAGACATAGGCAATCGCTGACAGACCATATCTATAAGTGCGAAGGTGTGCAACGCGTGTGATCGCATTGCTAGAACAATTGTTTATGTGAGCATGGGATGGCACTCTTCCTCGCCTTTTTTTTTCCGATGCCCAGGGATTTTGAAGAAGCAAGCACGGACTCACAACTACGCTTGTTCGAAAAGAAGGGGAAATTTAAACATGGAGAACAATACGCAGAACCACGTGATCTTAGATTGAAAGAACGACGAACGAAAACGAGAAGAGCAATGCCTTGAAGCTCCATGCCACTTATTTGTCTAATTCAAAGATTCTTTTCAGAAAGCCGCAGTCTACCTATTCTCAAAGAAATCCATCAATAGCCAATGCAAATGCAATCAATAGTATGAATATAGCACTCTTATGCACCTTCAAGTTCATGGAAAACGTCATTTACTCATACATTGTGAATTTCCTTGACTCTCACAATTTCTTTCACCCTTCACAGCATGGGTTTTGTAGGATCTCTCGCGAGACCCAGCAGGCGCTCTTCATTCCTGACCTTCCTGCTAGCCTTGACGTTAACGTACAAACCAATTCTATATTCCTTGACTTCGCTAAAACGTTTGATCAAAAGTACCACACAAGCGCTTAAAGTTAAAACTTTCTTAAAATTGCACCCGAATGTACTAAATCGGATTGAGGCATTCTTGACTAACCGTTCGCAGTTAGTATTCATAAACAATCGCTTTTCCAGCCCACTTCCAGCGTCATCAGGTGTACCTCAAGGTTCTGTCGTTGGTCCTCTCCTAATCCTAATATGTATTAATGACCTGCCTCTGCACGTTTCTTCAAATATCCGCATGTTTTCTGACGATTGTGTTACATATCGCACCATAACTAACCCATCGGACCAAATAATATTGCAGCGTGACTTCGACAACATCCTACAATGGTGCGATGGCTGGTTAATGCCCTTGAACCGTAATAAATGCAACATGATTTCCTTCAGTCTACATCGTAACCCAATTTACTTCTCGTGCAATAGTGTTCACAAATCTGTTGAATCGATAGGTAATTAGAAATTCGTCCAAGTGACGATATCTAACGATCTGTCTTACAACAAGCATGTCGCCAACATCACGTCATCAGTAAATAAAACGTTGTGTTTCCTAAAACGTCATTTACGTAACGCACCGAAACATGCAAAATTTCTTGCTTACGAATGATCAGTCAGATCTAATTTAGCTTTTGCCTCCCTCATCTGGAACCCGCCCGAAGTAGGTATCACAAACGCCCTAATATACATTCAAAATCCTGCCGGAAGATATACATTCATACATCAGCGTTTCATACCTGAAAGCCCACCACCGTTGTCTTTCCGTCGGCGCGACTGTCTCTCTCTCTCTCTTCCACTACGCACTTGATCGCGCTCCTCACATCATCCCTGCAACTCACACATATCATCGCATTAGTCATTCACCACAAGTCACTTATGCGCGCGCCTGTACTAAAACATTTTCTGCCTAATTTTTTCCCCCAGAGCAGTCACAGACTGGAATGGCCTTTCCCAGAACATGGCCAGTAACACCTGCCCATCAAGCTTCATGCAAGGTGCAACAAATAACCTTGCGCTGTAGATCATCGTGACATTTATACCTTCTGTACGAACCTACCTGTTATGCAAGTGGTGCTTATGTAAGGGGCAGAAACTGTGTCTTCTGAGTGGTATAGTATAGCGATGTACAGTACAAAAGACCAACTGACACATGCGTTTTATCTAATGCATTTGATGTGAACCTAAATTTTAAATTCTGGGTTTCTTACGCGCCAAGAACTGCGATATAATTATTAGGCACGCCGTAATGGGGGTACACCGGAAAAAATTTCAACCACGTGGAGTGCTTGAACGAGCACCTAGAACTAAGCGAGCAAGCATTTTCGCATTTCGCCCCCATCTAGAGAGAGAGAGAAAGTTAAAGGAAAGACAGAGAAGTTAACCAGAGATTATCTCTGGTTGGCTACCTTGTACTTGGGGAGGGGCAAAGGATGCGATTGGTGAGAGGGAGAAAAGGATAAAAAAATGAGGAGGCCGCGGCCGGGGTCGAACCCGCCTGCCTCGAGCTGAGCAGCGTAACGCCATAGCCACTGATCTAACCCAACGTGTCTAAATTGGATTTGTATCAGACTAAAACGAATGCCTCGTCTACATTGAAACATTTATGTCATTTTTTTACATTTGCTTCGTCGCGTTGCATTTGCATAAACATTGAATTTGCGTAATTAGGGTCCCATTTGCGTAACATTCAAATAAAGAACGAAGAAAGTTTCACTTAACACCGATTCTCACATATGCGTATAATATTCCGAAATGTCTTTTTTTCTTCATTCTTCTATAAAATTCTGGCAAAGCACGATGGTATTTCGGCGTAGGACACCGGCGGCGGCAGACATCAAAACGACAAGGGGAGTCAGCCCATAACAACTATCACTGTAACATGATAATCATCCACATATACCCTATCATGAATACTCTGCAGGGCGCACGCATTAGCGCGGCTTCTATTGCACTCAAAAGAAAAATAGTTTAGCATAATCGATGCATAAAACAATAACCGATGTCATCAGCAGGTACACTAACGCGTAGCTGAGCAAACGCTAGTTTAATTATTTATTTTATCCTCTCGTTGAAATAAACGCTTGATAGTTGCGCTCCATGTAACGTCACACCATCACAGCGTGTTCTTCCGGTAACACTAGCGTGTGCACGCTCGTAATTTACAGTGACAAGGGAACCGCTGTACCCGCCAGTTGAAAACCATAATTTCGCGTGCCAAAGCAGCGTCGTTAGCTTGCTGGTGCCAAGCCGATGCCGTCTCCACCCTTCACAGTTTGTGCACGGTACTATTTATACGGACCATGGACTGAACTGCTCGCGTTTACTAACCAAAACTTAGGCTTGCCCACCCTTCGATCTAGACGCAGCTGCCGCTACCGACGACGTACATGAACACCAGTTGCCTGCCTGCAAATAAACACAGACAGACAGACAGAGAGAGAGAGAGAGAAAGGGAGGGAGAGAGAGAGACTAGGGACAGAGCCCTGGCCTTCATTGCTTCCTGCATCGCGCGAGCAGATCTGCCACCCGGCCATCATCCAAAGCGGCGAGCAGTGGTTTACGAGTCAGGTTGGCACTCATCATCCGCCCCCGGTTGTCGAAGCACCGCTTCGAACGTTATGCCATATGGTTATACGGTGCACCAACCGATCAGGCAAGGCCCCTGTAATTGGCGTCTCTGGTGCGGGCAGCAACCGATCCAGTCCGGCTTCTGCTTTCTTCGGTTATTGCTATTGCTGCGCTGGATCGTCTTCTGCTGCTCTCTCTCTCACTCTCTTTCTCTTTTACCACCTATCAGCGCCACGAATGGGCTCCATGCTGCCTTACACGCTGAACATTTCCACAGTCTCACGCTCGGCTGATACTCGAACGAGCCGCCGCCGCGGCCTCGAGGCGCGTTTTTCGACTGCTTGGCAGGCGTGATCACGCACGCATCGAGGCTAAACGCCACGTCCATCACAGCCGCTTCGTCGAGGGCCTGGTCGACGCTGCGCGGACGATTTAACACGAAGCCGCAGTGGAGCAGGCGCGATTGGAAGCAGAACACGCGCGCTGATGGGCGTTTTATGTAGTACACGCGTGACATCAGGCGGCGCTTGCAGAGAGCACTTAGCCCGTGGATAAATTCACCGACGGCTAAGGAAGCATCGCGTACATGTGACAGCAAGTTGACCGAGCGGACCACTGAGTGGCAGTAGGGTAAAACTAGTACTTACGATAGCAAGCCCTGCTTAGTTTTCGGCGAGACCTATATTGTGTGAAGCCTCTTGCGTTTCACGCGTCTAATAAAGCAAACCTTTACCTTGAATAGCAAGCTACAGTTAGTGTGCTATACGCTCATGTCACCTCGTCTGAAGCCCGTTGTGTATCATATGTCTAATCCCACAAGAAAACAAAGTGGAGAAACACGCAAGGGTGTGCATCGGAATATTTGAGGTATAACAGCCGCCATTCGGATAGTGCGTGTGAGATGGCGCCACAATACCCAGCCGCAGCAATTGCAAGGCCGTCACCAAGAAGAATGGTAGGCTGCGTTTTGCCAACACGGGTCTGTCAGCAATCACAATATCATTCTTGTATGTCGCTCCATATAAGAAAGAGACCTGAAAACGTACATGCCTTCTTATAAGTGCTCTACGACAGCAAGTTATGCAAGACACGCATAATTTCTGCTGTAACAGTTTGATGCTGTTATTTCCTAACTTCCTATTTCAGGTTCTTCCAGTCGTGGTTTTATGCGACAAACATTTATTTTATTACAGTTGTCACTCAACCCACTTATTGTGCATCCCATTACTATGCGCCAAGCGTCATGTACAGGCGTCACTAAACCTGCAGGTCAGAGGATTCGCACCTGTGATCATTAAATCGGGAGTGACAGAGGAGTGTCACCTGCGCAAGACTCTGCCCCATGTAGCTCGACAGCTTACTATACTTAAGCTTATCGTAACTTACGCGAAGCGTCTTAAGCGCTGCCAATGTACTCGAAAGGGAACTACCTCGTGAAAACTCTCCCCCCCCCCCTCCCACTCACACCCCTGGAAGTTATCACGTCTGCGTATTTCAAAAGATGAAAAGAAGATGAACATACTCTACTGTTTCAAGCTTCATTTGTACGTCGGCTGACAATACTGCTGTTGTTTCTCCCCGTTCGGGATAATGTTTAGGGAACCAAATTGTCAATAAAGACTATAGCGGAGAGAAACATTAGGACTACTGTCAAACGGCGCGAGTGCACAGTTAAGCGAAGAAGGCTGCTCTCTCGCTGTGGCTCTCGGTTGTCCATTCAAACAAGCGCTGTCGAAGCCAATCGGACCTGCCGCAAGTAGGTTGGAAATACGTTGTCGTGTTCTTGATCCAGTCCCGCAAAACTTCTCCGTTTGCCCATCATTTTTTCTTTGTTCTTTTTCTGTATTTTTCTTCCTTCTTTGCAGTCTTTTCTATTTCCTGCCTAATGTTCTTGCACTAAAGTTTCTCAGTCAGTTTTACAACACACACACACACACACACCTACACACACACACACACACACACACACACACACATATATATATATATTCGTCATTCACCCTAATCATCCGGCACAGCATTTCAGGCATTTCCCCAGATTAACATCTCCTGCTCTCTTTAAAATACTTTTATTTCCCTCGCTGTCAGGCCTCTAGGCGTGTCTTTGTTCTTGCTCTTGTGTTTTTTTTTCTTGCTCCCTCTCTTCTAGCTTAATAACTGCGTGCGTGCGCGCATGTGCTGTCTCATTAAAATATCTTTTCATCCCTCTACTTGCAGAGGAAGTCGAAAGCTTTCGTGCATTTTTTTTTCATAACATGAATGACAGCAGTGAATGGGATAAAAGCGTTCCTCAATTAGCGTGCTTTCTTTTGTCCTATCCGTGCTCCGTTGAAATCTAAACATTGGCTCATAGGTAAAAGCCCTGAATAGGAGCTTTCCGCGCAGCCTAGTGTCTCCTTTTGTCAATGGCATGTGAAACTTCACTTCTGGCTTCTCAGTTTCTTTCCATCGATACTTCTCTTTTATTTTTTGCCGCTTCACAAGAGCTCATATCTATGTACTTGCTCTTGTATATCACGGTATCAAGCAAACAATCTATTTGTTGAACTTAATCTCTGTTTCCATTTTATAACGAGAGGTAGAGCCCAATCGCCAGCAATATCGGTGCTGCTATATACCACTTTGCGCTAGTGTTTGAGTGTCGCCATCATGGGCTGGTAACGCTGTCGTTTTCTATCTGCAACAGCCAAACGCCTGGTACTACAGCTGACTCGTACGCATGAACATAGTTGAGCAGATGTGTTCGGTGTTTCATGAGCGTGTTAATTTGACGTCACTTCACGAAAAAAAAGAAACATTCGCGTAACAGCCCAGGATGGCGTCACCTACGAATTGTGAAGTTATCAGTTATACAGGCATCGAGGAAAGTTCGCAACAGTTTTGATGCTGTTCACTATTAATTACCACAGCTCGCGAACCCTCGTTACTGGTGAAAACCGCTCGAAAGTTATCTTAAGTAGGTCTCGGCCGCGCTCAGCAGTCGACTGAATGTAGAAGACATTTCAGAGAAGGAAATGCTATTCGACGACGACGCAAATGTTCAGGTCATGCGCTTGAACTATTCAAACACACTGATATAGCAAGCACGGAGTTGGAGTGTTTTTTCGCTACCTTTGCACGCCGACCGCTGCCGTAAAACATTCACAGTGCATGTCGCCTTTACTTTGTTGTCACTTATCGCAGTATCTATCACCCTAAAAAAGTATGACACCCTCAGGGGACTTGTCTTAATTTGTCCCCAAGCAATAATAGAGTTTTAGAACATAGGGGCCCCAAACGTTTTGGGGTCCCAAAGAAATAGCGTCGAAAGCACTGCGCATGCGCCAGACGCAAACTGCGTTTGGGTTTTGCGTCGGGCACGCTATTTCACTGATTCAGCGGAAGCTCCAAATGCTGCCCCAAAAGCTTTGCGTTAACAAACATGGCGGCACCCATCGAAGCGACGGCTCTAACGTAGCGCCAAACTGGACTCGTATCCTGGTAATTAACGCGTGAATATCGTAAGCTAGTAGAAGTGATTGCGGTTACCGCTTTTGCTCAGCTAACGTGCGTAATGAAGATTGATTCATTAGACGCCGCTGATTCCGAATCCGAGTGTCGATGTAGGCCTAACACGGCTCAGCTCGGTTGGTGAAGGCACGTAAAGTTGATTAATCAAACCTAAGCCCAACAAATTGCTTGCTGCTACTAGACTAACCTCTAAATTGTAAGGAAACGTGAAAGCGCGAAAGTCAGAATTAATCTTCTTATTATAAAACGGTATATTTTATTTAATTATATAAAATGGCTTTTCTTTGACGCTGTAATGGCGCTGCAAGCGCAAGACGCCATCCGAAAACGCAAACCCCTGTTCTAAAACTCTTCACTCCTGCGTGCCTCAACGCTAACATCCGCAAAGCTCTTTGGGGCCCCAAACTATTAGGCCACCTATTCTAAGCATCTCTAACGATAGATCTATAGCGCTGCATCTACGATACTTTCCAGGCAGGAACGCAGTGTCACGCGGACACGCACGCATGCCGTTCGGGATTTCAAAGTACCGGGAGCACAACGATAAGGAAACGAAGTGCAGGCAGGATAGATAATATTCTTTGTTCGGGGACAGGATAAGCCTCACCGGGGGGGGGGGGCAATTTTTAGACCGCATCTCTTCGGAGTACGTTCCTGCGGCGAACGCCGGTGTCGATGTCTCTCGTAACCTAGCGAACTAGCATAGCGAAGGATGAAAAAGCGAACGCGGATCGCAGCGAGGGATGAAAGACGGTGATAGCGAAGAGAGCGCGAGGAGGAAAGTGGAGGAGGGGGTGCAGAGAAACCATGAGGCGGAAAGCGAGGAGGAGGGTACGGCGAAAGCATGAGCAGAACAGCGCAGTGCCGCGCAAGACAGGCTCTGTGGCGACGGTGGCTACCGAATGGCGCCAGAGTAGCGCGCGTCGTCTGTTCACCGATGACGCCACCGATACCATGTACGGAAACAAAGCGCTGCATGAGCATGAGGTCTGTCTGCGGCGGATACTGTGTATCGCGCCAAGCGTCACCCATGCGCTGCCTCTCGCGATCTCCCGATATCTCCCGATTAGCGAGGTAGTCGCGCCACACTTCGCTCCGTTTGCAACGTGCCGCACCGAGACATTGTCCGTCAATATACAGCGGAATGAAAACCCGTGTAGAGATGTGATCAAATGTTACATTAGGGAGTATCGCAATTGTCAGGGGATTGTTTTTCTTGCAGCGTACCGTCGGGATACTGTGACGATTCCATTCCAACTCTTTCTCTTTCCTCACTTTGTCGGTGGTCCGTGCTGCACCCGCCGTGGTTGCTCAGTGGCTATGGTGTCGGGCTGCTGAGCACGAGGCCGCGGCATCGAATCCCGGCCACGGCGGCCGCATTTCGATGGGGGCGAAATGCGAAAAACACCCGTGTACTTAGATTTAGGTGCACGTTAAAGATCCCCAGGTGGTCGAAATTTTCGGAGTCCTCCACTATATACGGCGTGCCTCATAATCAGAAAGTGGTTTTGGCACGTAAAACCCCATAATGTTTTTGGTCCATGCGGCGCACTGGTTTTATCATGAACGCTATCGGCCAACCATGATCGTTTGATGATACGAAAGGAACAAAAGCGGAAGAAAATAAGGCCTACAATATACGGTAAATGGTCTCACACTACGAATACTATTTACAGGCAACTAGTATAGCCGTTCAACTAACATAAATATAACAAGCATTACACGAATTTACCTAACCACGGTTTATCGCATCGCCTCCGTCAACGCCGGAGCTCAATTTTCCTTTGCGCATACTCATTGCGTGGCACTCGCATATCAATTAGTCGCTATTTCTTTTTTAGCATGTGGAAGTTGGAATACAGCACGGACAAGTCAATTTGCATTTTTAGAATGCATGGTAGAAAAAAAAATAGCCGCGGATGTTAGCAAGTATTATCTGGAATCAGTTATGTGCATACTCGGTCTATATAAGACGACCAATAATTGGCGAACGAGAGAAGCATCCGCCAACGTTTCGATGTGACTTGTCATCGTGCAACACACAGCTCTACCGCTTCTGGAGTTGTCATTACTTTGCTGAAATGATGAAAAGATGAAAGCGTTACCTCCGAGACCTGTATGTCATCACAGACGCAATAATTCCGGGTGATTACGAATGCGTGCATATATATAACGCTTTCTTGCGCATAGAAAAGTGAGGTTGCTCGTAAATTTAAAACAAGTGAGGCGTAATAAGCACATATACAAGAATGCCTCAAGCCACAAGTACGAAGATTATGTGAATACGCGTAGTACTTATCATTCACCTGGTAGTTTAACGGTAGAAGCACCATAAATCCCTCTATCACTTTTAGTGAGAAGCCCTGCATGGATAAAACTCCATGGGCCTGCGAGACAAATTGGTAATGGCGCGTGTCTCCTCAGAATATCGCGCCGATATTTTCCGTTTCTCTATTCCTATCTTTCTCGCTTCCCTATCTGCCTCTGTTCCTATCTCCTTGCCTCTTACTCCCACTCGGAGTAGCAAATGGAACTTTTTTATGGTTAACCTCCCTGCCTTTCATCCGTTTCTATTTTTTTTTATCATTATATGAATGACAATACAAAGGTTCTGTAGCGGCATAGACGTCCAGGAAGATGAGGACAACGGCGGCTGGCTAGGAACAGGCCATTGCCTAGGAAACGAAGCCTGCGCGCGGCCCAAATCACGAGATTTTATCCGCCGAGGAATGATCGTCAGCTATAATTAAGGCCTTCTGCTCAGAAAAAATATACTCCTGCTTATTGTGGCTCATCGTCATCAGTGATTTTGAATGCCACAGTTCCTTCGCTTCATCTTCTCATTACTCTTTTCTTTCTCCTTTTTGTTTGTTGCTTTCTTTTTTTTTTTCAAGGTGGAAGAACATTTTGTCGTAAAACGTGATTCCCCCATGTGTAGCTCGCCGCCATAAACTTGTGCGCGTCGTTCGTCCTCCAGCGACGACGGTTCTTATCGAGGCTTGAAAACCTCTCTCTGATCAAGAAACTTTCGTTCCGTTAATTTTTTTTTTAATAATTACCCCGAAACCCGGCCGGCGCCCACGCCTTCTCGACGCAGACGTCGTCTTTCGTAAAACGACGATGCCCTCGCCGTCGTCGCCGAGTGGCAGGCGGTTGGCAGCTGCTGCTGGCCAGCGGTCGAAGAGTGGGAGCGGGTTGGGGCAAGAAGCCGGGCTGTGGCGCGCACGGAGCAGCCATGGTGAGCACTCGGAGAGGAGCGGTTAGCGACTCCCCATCAATTATGCACGACGGGGAGCCATAAACGCGGTTAACCCGACCCGGCACTACTAGCCGAGACTGCTGCACAGTGGCCCGACAACCATCGGGACGGAGACGGGGAGGGAGGCGGCTACGTGAAGGGTAAGGCGCCGATGCATTCGTCATGGCGACGAGTGAATCGAGACGGCGACACCCCATGCTCGGCTAGACGTGTCAACGAGCGTGGCGGCGTCGACTCGCGGTGCGAGGCCCGAGCGGATGGCATCGCACGCTTGCGATGCGACGCGAGCCTGTGCGCCTTACGCCTTATAAGCATAGAGTTTACTTCCTGTAAAACTTACAAAATGAAACTCTGGCGCCGGGATCGTTCAGTTAACGCAGGAATTATGGTTAGTGCGTATACATTATTCAGTTGTCTTCGTGCGTGTGATTTCAGACGTTCTTGACTCGGATTGTACTTACTAGGCTTTATCTTCCTTAAACTTGAAAGCAACCAGATTTCTCTTCTTTTTTTAAGCGCGAGAAGGCAACAAGTTTCTGCTCACATGCATAATCACTGCGAATTGTTGCAATCAAAACGCGATGTTTTGTTGAATATGATCAATATTACAAGCTCACAAAGCCGCTTGAAGGTACAAGGACGAACCCTAGACATATCTGTGTACCGCCAATTCCAATGCTGGCCGAACCGTCGCACCTGAGTTCCCTCTAGTAAATTATGTCGCAAGCTAGGACTAAATAGGCACGAGTGCGCGCAGTTTCGGAAGGTTCGAGTACACTGGGCAGTTTTACGGAGTCACAGCGCGTGTACGCTTCGTTTGAACTTGACGTACGCTCTTGAATGTTGCCGAGGCACGCGTGATGATGGCCACCGACTCGCGTTTAAGCGAAGCGCGCTTGGTTGATGTCGGCCGGGTGGTCGGAACACGCCCGCGGGATAAATCGCTTTACGCCCACATTGCGTCCGGCGGTTTTGAGAAACGGTTTTCTCGCAGCGTGTGATGGGATGGAGTGCCGGTTGTGAAGGCAGACAGATGGACCGTGTGGAGCAAGTTGTGTGATGCAAACGTTTGGATGCGGACATGGCGGAAGCAAGCCGCGCACTTGCCACGTGCGGCTGGCCACAATAAGTTGCCGAAATGTTGAATCTGCAGAAAACGTCAAGTACATCGTGAACCAGGCATCCCACCTGGAGCTAGCAACCGCGCTGCCAGTGTATTATGCACAAGTTCCGACTGCGCATTACATTTTCAGGCCGCGTCGTTAAACATAAAAAAGTATATTGCTTCTTTCTTACCGCCTTCTAAAAGATTTTGTGGACATGTTTAGATTCAAATAAAGACTGCAAGCGTGAACTTGGCTCACGGAGTACCCCTCGCCCGACTCCATACGCATGGTACAGTCAACTATTACTTATTATCGCGTGTAAATTGTCCATTCAGAAAATCTCACTATGACTGCACACGTAATACTGCAGCCGCAACTTGACTCGCACGCTTTACACGTTCGATGGCGCAATCCTTTGAGCAGCCAAGGTGTGACTACAGCCAATGCACCGTTATACGGATATGTATATATATATATATATATATATATATATATATATATATATATATATATATATATATATATATATATATATATATATATATATATATATATATATATATATATATATATATATATATATATTGCGGCAACGTTTCACATACACATTCACGTATGCAAACTAACATACTGCAATTGCAATCCACATTTGAAACAAAGGAAAAGGTTTATTCTCCTCGTAGGACCTCCTATAGTAGAATACAACTTAAAAAAAAAAACAGCAGTTGGCAACCAAGGCACACGGACCGCACGGGGTTGTGTTACTCCGCCAGCCAATCACAGAAGCAAACAAAATCGTCGTCATGCGGCCTTTTCAATGTGGGGTCGTACTTGATACCTCCGGAGCGTATGCTGTCCTTGAAGAGTCTTTTCATTGGCGGAAGCAATAAGGTGTGCAAAAGACATGGACAGAGTGGATGGAATCTGAGCATTTCACTGTTCAAAAGTATGCGGAACACTTCATTTCACTGCTGAGCCCGTTTTACTAATGAAACTTCACTGCCAACTGAAGTGAATCTTGACAATAAATAGTTGCAGCGAAGCAAGCCCTTTATTTCACTTCAATAAAGAATTAGGCTTTCACCATTTCACTAGAATAAATACGGGAAAACGTATAAAATTACGCACTAAAACTTTATTTTTGTGGTTACCGCCTTATTTGGGTAACTGGAAAAGTTTTAAGTACGAATTATTTGCAGCCGCGCGGAGGAAGTGCGGCTGGCGGTTATGGGGGCGTGGGTTAAGTTGTATCCGACCATAATACCTCTTATTGCAGGAAAGCCAGCTTCAAGTTATTTTGTCAGTGAAGTACGTACGCGGGGCGAAGCGAACGAGAACTGCTCAGCAATACCCAGACATTACATCACATTAAAGACGCAATGCCAAGTGAACAAAAACTGCTGAGCAAAACCGAGACATTAAAGAACATTAAAGACATTAAAGTTAAAGCACACCCAGTGTGCTTTAACTGCTACGTCTGGCAGGAAAGCCGGCTGCATTGCAGATTGAGAAGAGCAGTCTTTCGAGTGGGTGGCACACACTAACCCCGGGGATTATAACCAGGTAGCCAAACTGAGAAATAAGAAATGCAAACGAATTAAAGCAAATGTTTGAAAATAGGTAGGCTATAGAATCTAAGAGACGTGGGTGAAATTGCGCGCAATCGCTTCTTTTTTCTCCACGGCATGGTTGTCTAAGAGAGTCTCCGTTTACCCATCGATCGTAGCTGTCAGAGTGCGCAGGGCGTCCGTTATTTAGGCAGCTGTGTTTTGAGCCGCATCGCTATAGTATTGCACACATACGGTTGTTCTTTCCATTGCACGTTTAACGATCGCCAGCAACAATTATCTGCTCTCGTCAACGTTTACGGGCCACTTTTTGGTCGGCACCAAGGTCTTGGGCGGCATATTATCCAACGCAACTAGATCTAGTATTGATGACCTTGGCTATATGCCGATGCATGCAGACTCGATCTGTTTACGCATGACTAACCTGGTGGAACACGTCCGAAAGGGACATTTACTTTAACCATGTTGCAAGCACTAACGACCTGCCTCACGTGTCATTCCAGCTTCTGTCGAATAACGAATACATGCCACGTCTCTGTCCGCGCTTGAAGACCGCGTATAAACTCCATGTCGCGGATACGTTGCGGTTGTCCTGGCAACACCATACCACAGCGACACCGCGAGACACAACCAGACGGCTCAGCATAACGAGCATTATATCCATTTTTATGTAAAGCTCAATGATCGGCCTCGCGTTCACTAATAATGCTACGCGCAAGTGCATCTGTCACACACTAATGAACAGTTGCGTGTCTATATATTGCCTGTACGCTGCTTGTAAACCGCTTTTCTTCGCTGGTAAACTGTATGAAATTATACGATCACCCGCCGCAGTGGCATAGCGGCTATCACGTCGCGCGAGGTCGCCGAGGCGGCTGCATTTCAGTGGGCGGCAGGGCTGCAAGGCCGAAGTTTGCTATATTGAAGCGCGCTCGAATTTTACCGGCTCTGCGGCGCAGTTTTCATGCAGTCTAGGACGGCTGGTCGTTCTCCATTTGTGTATCCGGCTCATTAATCCTTGTCGTGTTTATCTCTATGTTTGGTACACCCTATCGCCCTCTCAGCATGGCGGACATTGCCCTGTTTTTCTAACCATGCATCTGCACACCATTTCAGAAATTCCTCCGTGGCCATGAGATCACCAGCAGCCGAGCTCGCTCCGTATTAGGGCTCACGTCTTCCCCATTCCTCACAAAACGCGCACTTAGAACCTGTCACATCATTGACCCTGTCGCACGCATACTGGGCATTCATGTACATTAAACCCCTATGCGAGGACCTTCTGGCCTCGCTGACCGAATCTTAGGACACTGGGAGATACCGTGCCCATATTTTATTTTTCCAATTGACCTTCTTGTTATCAAAATATGCGCTTTTGGGTATTACTTGAAAACCCCTATTAATTTATATTTAATTGGCGTACGCCCGTTATTGCATAGTGTAGGAGCGGGCTTTTTCCCACAATAATTTAATTTATATTCTAAGAAGCATAGAGTGAAAGAGAGATTGAGATGAGATAGAGAGAGAGAAATAGGAGGGGGAATGCAAGAACGCCCGTGTGCCGTGCATTAGGGGCAGGTTAAAGATCCCCTGGTGGTGAAAATTAATCCGGGGTCCCCCACTATGGCGTGCCTCATAATCAAATCGTGGTTTTGGCACACAACACCCTAGAATTCAACCTATACAATCGCTGTACATACATTAAACGCATTTGAACATTTCTGTGAAGAAGCACGAATTTTAAGCGGGGTTTTTTTTTTGGGGGGGGGGGGGGGAGGAGGTGCCACATTGGGTGCAGTTATGTGAACGCGACCCACTGCTATCATTTGTATTTATATGCAGTTCATTTGTATTTATGTGCACTCGTAGTCTCAAATGCGTGTCATGCTCAAGTATGTTTAACAAGGATAGGCGGGCTAGTTGGTGGTCGATATTGGAATGCATCATGTAACCGCACAAACAACAGCGGACAAAGGAGGAAACACACAGGACAGGCGCGGAACATCAACTGAGATTTACTCCGCGAAATCCTTCTTTCCTTCTCGTTTCCTTCGTGTTTCCTTCTTTGTCCTTTGTTGTTTGCGCGGTTACGTGATGCACTCAAATATGTGCGTGTAATATGTGAGCTGTGTGTTTTGTTTAGCTGTGCGTCTCTCCAAGATTGCCCCGCATCGCTGCCTTGTCTGCATGCTCGGGACTAATTATACGTATGTGTGTCGAGACCACGCCGTGGTCGGAACTCAGTACAGTGTGTGGCACAGCCTTTCCTCTTATTTTGGTACTGTGTTCCAGTGTGTCTAGTACCCCCTACATGCGGACTTCACTTACTCCCTTATCTAGCTCCGCTCTAGGTTTACTGGACTGGCGATGATACTTCTTATTTTACACTATGTTTCTTATTACTATTACCTTAAAAGCAGCAGCCGTAACCATTATCGATGACATCTATTTTTTTTTATAGGCGTAATCTTCTCTTATGCCAACCCAACAAGGGAACAAGTCCGTCCGTCTGTCCGTTCGTCCGTCCGTCACGTAAGACGATCGCTTTCAAGGTAGGGCCCGCAGCAGCGAGCGAATTCACCTTCGTCCTGCCTCTCGCTTCAAAGCAAACTAAGCGGCGAGAACACAGCACAAACTAAGCTATCAGCAATCGGCGCAATCTGTCCCCGTCGCAGATCGCTTTCAAGATAGGGCCCGCGCCACACGCAACCGCCGCCGGAGTACGGTTGACAACGGTTGATGATTCACCGCGGATGGTCAACGTGCTAAAGAGCGATAACTGCTTATAATGATCGGAACATCATCCGCGCACCTGGCACCGCCACCTGCAGTAGTTTGCTTGCGTCATCGATTCACCTTGCGCCGCCGCCCGCAGCAATTCCTGTCGCCGCAGCGCTGTCGTTTATGCTGGACCCATCGAGTTTCGTAACATAGATACTGACACCGCGCTGCCTGGAGATGAGCAAGTGGCACGATGCTTAAATGTATACGCATACTTATGCAACTCCCTAAAGTGTTACTGCGTGAATTGTGAATTTTTTTTCACTTGGACACACACCCTTCTTTATATATATATATATATATATATATATATATATATATATATATATATATATATATATATATATATATATATATATATATATATATATATATATATATATATATGTATATATGTATATATATATGGTATATACATATCTTTATGGAATCGCTTACCATCAAACATAAGATCACTCACTTCGTTCAATTCCTTCAAAAAATCCCTTAAAGATTTCCTTTTGACGCATTGATGCAATTATGGTTCCAAATGTTGTATTTATTTATTCTTATCGCTGTTTTTCTTATGTTTTGCTATTCACATGCTTGCCGTTACTTTTAGTCGTTTTGTTTATAAATGCTTCTTTTTATGTATTGCTTCTTTTATGTCTGTTGAAATTTTTATACGTATATATTTTTAGCACGCTAATGTTGTTACTTTATGTTCATTTGTGTCTGCTGATTATATTTTTCTCTATTTCGTTCTGTTCCTTCTTTATATAATTTAAAGGTTCTGTTGTACGCCCATTTTGTTTTTATTTGTTGATAGTAATACTGTACACTGTATTCCTAATCACGTTTCTGTTGTTGCACTTTACCTGTTTGTTTCTCTCATTGTACATTTTGTAAATTTTATTTCTGTCCTGCCACCTATTTAATTTTTTTCTTATATTTACCCACCGAGGGTCCCGGTTACAGCCTTCGACTTTGGGACCCTCATCTGTAAAACAAAAATGTAACCATTTCCTTTTTTGTAAAAAATAAACTTGATCTGATTTTATGTGATTGTATATATATATATAGTTCATTTGCTTGGTCTATTTAAGCTCATAGACTTCCAAACCGTTAGTTTGTAGGCCCATTGTTGGCGTTAGCTAAAAAAAAAAAGACAGAGAAGTAAGTATGCGGCGATAACTGCACAAGTAATCGACGTGAGTGCCGATTGCTCATTTTGATATAATTCTCAGTTCAGTGCACAAAGTCAGTCTCTCTCTACCACATTAGCATAATTACACGAAAAACCCTGGCGTACAGGTTATATACAATAACACCCCCCAAATGTTTCTATTCATCACCGCACAAAGCTCCGAAGGCGCCATTCAACTCTTTCAGTTGAAATATTAACGCGTGTCCCAGATAATCCGGCGTCCTGCGTCGACCGTCGGAATTTTGAGAATGACAGCCCACAAAGAATCTCACGCAAAAAAAAAAGCACCGACAGCGCACACGTTTTATGTTAGATCTTCACAGAGTGAAATATTAAAATAGCAAAACAGTCACAGGAGATCGGCCCTCGCAAGAGAACGCGTTTCTACCAGAAAGCTCGGCTTCGTGCGTGCGTAGCGTTCGCCGCCAGCGTATTCCTGTAATTATTACGATGAGCAAAACGTGAACAAGGTGAATGCAGGAGCCAACGTTTCGACAAGTGGACTTGTCTTCTTCAAGGCGACATATGCTTTCCTCGCCACAGTATATATATAGGTGGCGAGGACCTATATACACTGTGGCGAGGAAAGCATGTGGTCGCCTCGAAGAAGACAAGTCCACGTGTCGAAACGTTGGCTCCTGCATTCACCTCGTTCACGTTTTGCTCATCGTCTTGAATTTCCATCTCCCGCATTCCCCGTCTTTTCTCTGTAATTATTACGGTAACATAAGCTGCAGTTGCCGGGAAGCCTGAAAAGCAGTCGGGGATCTTTGAATGCTATCGCGTTTCACTCATAAAGGCGAAGCTTAAGTGTCCTCCACATTTTTCAGTTCATCAATCATCAAACTTCATTAATTTACCAATTTAACGTCGTTGATAAACAGGTGACGTATTTTAGGACTTGTTGCCAACCTTTCTGATGAATGAAATAATTAATTTATGAGATTATGCATGCCGTTCTCTACTTACGCCTTCTCCTCCACTCTCTGCAGCAGCTGCGCTAGAGCCGGCATTTCCTCGTCCTTTATGTTTCTTTCCTGTATCTTCTTTTTTTTTAAAGAAAGACTTCTAATAAAGAGGCGCCAGGCTTCACCAGAACGCTCCTAATATGATTGTCTCGGTCTTTAAGCAAGCGTGCGTGGGAATAACGTATTATGCTACTGATTCGTTTACTTTTGATGTCGACATAGCTACAATGCATAGCAGCGACGGCGAATGTCACAAGAAAGTCACCCTTTTGCCTTTGCAAATGGATTCTGCCCCAAGAGCGTCTGATATGCGACTGTCGCTGGCAGGACCGCGAGCCGTTCAACTCGATGGCGTTTTGATGGTCCAGGCATGCGCTTTCAATCATCGGTCATGACGTGGCTTGTTTGTTCTCGTCTAAGCTATGTCGCGAAAGAAAGACAAATAGCACAATTCAATAAATGCTTTTTGAAAGGAGCATTTGGTTTGTCACATACATTGGCGGGAAATGGGGCCTTGAGAGAATAAAGAAATAAAGGAAGAAAGCTGAAAAGCGGGGAGGTTAACCAGATGAGAGTTTCCGGTTCGCTACCCTGCACTAGTGTGGTGGAAATGGGGTGGGGCTAGAAAAAGAGAGATGTAAACAAGCAACAGAAACATAAAGGTGTTTGCAATATATGTGTTCACACGGGCCGGTGTCTGGCAAGAAGCGCAGTATAACGTTAGTGCGGCCGTTATGACGTCAGCGCGGCCCCTGTCCAAAGATCAAAGCCGGGCGAGTTGGTTTTGGCGAAACGTAGTTGAATAACCCTGCAAAATTTCGCGCGCTAAAGGACGAATGAGGCAGAAAAGTGTTTTACCAGTTCTCTTTATTCGGCCCTCTCATAGATTTGTACTGTTTTTTTTTTACTACATTTCACCAAATCAACAAGCCCGGCTTTCATGTTTAGTATAAAGTGATCCCTAGGTTAAACATTTCAGTTCGTCGCCCTGACCGAAACAAGTAATCTCGTCCAAACGTTTGCAATGGACTTACGAAGCGCCCCTGGGACCTAGTTCACATACATTTACATGCATGTTTTCATTTTCCAAACAGCACTTTGTTAACTTTGTAAATGACGCGGACCGTCGTTCTAGCCGTGATTACTGCTTACCGATCGCGTGTAGTGAAATTTCACAGCGAGATTGAAGATGCAAGAAACCGGTTTCAAAGGCCATGCTTTTGTGTACTGCAGATACCGGAAGCTATAGTTTCAGGACACGGAAACACGTCGTGATAGCCATGTTTTGTACACCATCTGCGGGATGACGCGTTAAAGGACGCTAAAGAGAAAAGCGATTTGGGCCGTCTTACTAAATTATAACCTCCTACACTACCAAGAAAGCCACTCCTGTGAAAAGAGACCTGGTAAGCCAGTAAAGACGCAATAACAAAATATTGATGTCGATGCCGCCTTGAAGTTCGCACGCCAGCTCGACGCTACGTTAACAATTTTGGATAGCGTGTTCTCGGGACTATACTCGGGCATATCACGAGACCTTTGCAGGACTGTCGATGGTACGTGAGGGGTGCATAGAATATTCTTGTCTGTATAGGTCGGGACGTAATTTAATGATTAATGGCACGATTAGAGAGTTTTGTTTTGCTTGACACAAAATGCGTTACAGAGATACGTGACATGTTTCGACCTTTGCGCATGCGTACTAATACACCGCGAATTCAGCAGCCGCTGAGCAGACGACGCGGCGCCGATAAACCCATCTCCATAGGCATTCAGCCCTTCAATTGGTTAAGGAATCCTGCTGCTTCCACAATGCTGAAAATGACTTTTGAGATGGAGTATAGATAGAGTAGGTGCAGCGGTGGCCTATAGGTAGAGCATCCGCCTCGCGTGCAAGAGGACCGTGGTTCGGATGCCGGTGCCGCGCAATTTTTCACCGGATAAAAAGAAAGGAAAAGAAGATCCGCGTGTTGGTAAAATTGCATGAACAGGACTGGAGTGCGGCCTGATCCTGGTGACCAAAACCAGTAACCCACTCCCTCACCAGAGCAGGATTGGCCACCCTGGTGCAGTACTTGGCCACAACCTCCTATATGAATACAACAATCGAATCCCGGCCCTCAGTCCCCAGCAGCTGCGAAGCAACTGACCACGGCGGCAATCAGACCTGCAACGCAGCAGAGGTTGCTAAGAATCCCTGGCTCCGGACAGGCCGCCATTGTAATCTGAACCTGGCACCTAGTGAGGCGAGTCTAGCAGTGCTATTGGAGAAATTTGAAGGCGGGAAATGGGATATAATAGTGCTCAGTGAAGTTAGAGAGAGAGAGATGCAAATGAGAGAAAGGCAGGGAGGTTAACCAGACTTAAAACCTCCGGTTTGCTACGAGGACAAAAGAAGCATATACAGTGCTAAAAAGCGGGCACGTCTTGTGCTACCGGGGCTTAGCGGAGAGACGAGAAGTAGGAGTCGGATTCCTGATTAATAAGGATATAGCTGGTAACATACAGGAGTTCTATAGCATTAACGAGAGGGTGGCAGGTCTTGCGAAACTTAAGAAGTACATATTGAAGGTCGTACAAGTCTACGCGCCTACATCCAGTCATGATGACCAGCAAGTCGAAAGCTTCTGTGAGGACGTGGAATCGGCGATGGGTAAAGTCAAGACAAAATACGTTATACTGATGGGCGACTTCAATGCGACGGTAGGCAAGAAGCAGGCTGGAGACAAGTCAGTGGGGGAATATGGCATAGGCTCTAGGAATAGCAGGAGAGAGTTATTAGTAGAGTTTCCACAACAGAATAATATGCGGATAATTAATACCTTCTTCCGCAAGCGGGATAGCCGAAAGTGGACGTGGAGGATCTCAAAGGGCGAGACTAGAAATGAAATAGACCTTATACTCCGTGCTAACCCTGGCATCATACAATATGTGGACGTGCTCGGCAAGGTGCGCTGCAGTGACTATAGGATGGTAAGAACTCGAATTAGCCTAGACTTGAGGAGGAAACGGAAGAAACTGGTACATAAGAAGCCGATCAGTGAGTTAGCGGTAAGAGGAAAAATAGAGGAATTCCAGATCAAGCTACAGAACAGGTATTCGGCCTTAACTCAGGAAGAGGACCTTAGTGTTGAAGATATGAACGACAATCTTATGGGCATAATTAAGGAGTGTGCAATAGAACTCAGTCAGACAGGATGCTAGTAAGCTATCGCAGGAGACGAAAGATCTGATCAAGAAACGACAATGTATGAAAGCATCTAACCCTACAGCTAGAATCGAACTGCCAGAACTTTCGAAGTTAATCAACAAGCGTAAGACAGCTGACATAAGGAAGTATAATATGGATAGAATTGAACATGCTCTCAGGAACGGAGGAAGCCTAAAAGCAGTGAAGAAAAAACTAGGAATTGGCAAGAATCAGATGTATGCGTTACGATACAAAGCCGGCAATATCATTACTAATATGGATGAGATAGTTCAAGTGACTGAGGAGTTCTATAGAGATTTATACAGTACCAGTGACGCCCACGACGATAGTGGAAGAGAGAATAGCCTAGAGGAATTTGAAATCCCCCAGGTAACGCCGGAAGAAGTAAAGAACGCCTTGGGAGCTATGCAAAGGGGGAGCTATGGGAGCTATGCAAATGTCTTGGGAGCTATGCAAATGTAAAAATACTGAAATATATCTATAGCGGCTCCACAGCCACCGTAGTCCTCCATAAAGAAAGCAACAAACTCCCTATAAAGAAAGGCGTCAGGCAGGGAGATATGATCTCTCCAATGCTATTCACAGCGTGTTTACAGGAGGTATTCAGCGACCTGACGTGGGAAGAATTGGGGATAAGAGTTAATGGAGACTACCTTAGTAACTTGCGATTCGCTGATGATATTGCCTTGCTTAGTAAGTCAGGAGACCAATTGCAATGCATGCTCACTGACCTGGAGAGGCAAAGCAGAAGGGTGGGTATAAAAATTAATCTGCAGAAAACTAAATTAATGTTTAACCGTCTCGGAAGAGAACAGCAGTTTACGATAGGTAGCGAGGCGCTGGAAGTGGTAAGCGAATACATCTACTTAGGGCAGGTAGTGATCGCGGATCCGGATCATGAGACCGAAATAATCAGAAGAATAAGAATGGGCTGGGGTGCGTTTGGCAGGCATTCTCAGATCATGAACAGCAGGTTGCCATTATTCCTCAAGAGAAAAGTTTATAACAGCTGTGTCTTACCAGTACTCACGTGCGGGGCAGAAACCTGGAGGCTTACGAAAAGGGTTCTACTTAAATTGAGGACGACGCAACGAGCTATGGAAAGAAGAATGATGGGTGTGACGTTAAGGGATAAGAAAAGAGCAGATTGGGTGCGGGAACAAACGCGAGTTAATGACATCTTAGTTGAAATCAAGAAAAAGAGATGGGCATGGGCAGGACAGCTAATGAGGACGGAAGATAACCGATAGTCATTAAGGGTTACGGACTGGATTCCAAGGGAAGGGAAGCGTAGCAGTGGACGGCAGAAAGTTAGGTGGGCGGATGAGATTAGGAAAATTGCAGGGACAACATGGCCACAATTAGTACATGACCGGTGTAGTTGGAGAAGTATGGGAGAGGCGTTTGCCCTGCAGTGGGCGTAAACAGGCTGATGATGATAGATAGAGTTATTGCGATAACAATTATACGGACACTCCAGGCGCATGTCTGCCGGCGCCGTGAAGTTCCGTATAAAGTCTAAGCGCGATAAAATCGTCGCCTTGCTCCCTGTGCTTGTATGTGCGATTGAAAGCGCGCGAGGGTGAGCCGGCGATCGCGGCTGAATCTCGCGCACGCAAGTGAGGGAAGCGGGGTACGTTGACGCGCGCCGTCTTCTGTCGCCCGCAAGGATCCAGGAGGAGGACGGGGGAAGGGGAGGGGTGTCGTTTATACTCCGCTGTCTTTTGAAAGTCACCTGCCCCGGGGACAGAGCCCGGCCGCGTGCTGTGTTTGCGCGGCTGAGTGCGCGTTGATGCGAGACGCAGTACGAAGGTCAATTCGCTCGCTGCTGCTGCCGCGCTTGCGCTCTCCAGCGTTTTCACAGCGAGTTCCCGCGGTCATCGAGTGAGATGTGTTCCTGTTTGCTTATGCGCGCGTGACCCCATGCTTGTAATTTATTTAGTATGCCTAAGTTTACAAGCTTGGACGGACAATAAAACTACTTTCCTTACTCCGTATAGTTAGCTGTTCACTAATTTGCTATCGCAATCAATGCATTACCTTTCTTGAGAAAGTGCGACTTTCATTTGTCGTTAAAGATAGACTTCGCTGTATTAAAATGAGTCAAAGACTAACTTGGGAATTTTCAAAACTATTATTTAGCGACAATGTTCAAAATGGCGAAAAAACAATACTTTGAAGCTGGTGACGTCATATTGACGTACCAGCTTTGGTGTCTCATTGTGAAACTCAAAGAATGAACGATGACATTTTATTTTATATTCTAAACGTTAGGCTATTACCGTTGAGTTAACATGCATGAACTTTTGAAAGAATAGATTATCGCCCTAGACTTATTTATGACTTCTCCTTAGTGCATATTTAACACCGCGCATTGTAACATCGAGTGCGTAACACACTGAGCAAAGCGCAGCTACTTTTTATAGCTGACTTAGGGAACAGGCATTTTTCGCAACGCCTCGAAGTTCGCAAGCCGGCGCTTCCTTTCTCTTTCCATTCTCCTCTTCTATCGGACACATACAAGATGGCGTCGGAAAACCGTCTGAAGCGGTCGCGTAGAAAGGAGAACCGTGTCGGCGCTTCCTGAGGATTGCTCGCGAGAGATTGCACCGCCGGGCCTTTGCACATCGAAGGAATGTAAGGAATGTCCAACACAGTATCTCGATTCGCTCTTAAACGCCGAGCTTCCTTGTTTTCTTTATCTTATAGTGGGAGAGCTCCCATTTTTCACTGAAAGAGCCCAGCAGTTCTGTATCTCTCTCGGTTTGTTTTTCTCTCTTAGCTTACTCCGCATGCTATAGCTCAAGCTGCACACAAGTTTAGTAAGGTCAGAAGCAGCGTTTCTTCCCAGGAAAGAAACCAAGAGCTCTTTTCTTCTCCAAGTGGACCACGAAATGCTTTACACGCAGATACGGCACCGATCGTTTTGTCTTTAGGTGCTTAAGGAACAATACCTGACCAGCTAACAGAATAAAGCTGCGAGATTCCTTGCAGTATTTGACTCGGAAATAAAATACGAGCTTGTATAAGAGACATGACTAGATAAGCGATGATACGAACGCATTCTACCGGCGAAAGAGAAAAAAAAACGCCGTTCTCAAATTGCACTGACCCTAGCAGCGGCCCCGGTAAGCCCTGCCCAGGCGATTATTAGTGATTTTCATTACTGCTCCGCATTCGCGGTTCCTCCGGAAAATACATCAGCCACAGGTGCCTTCCCACTTAGTGGATTTTGATTTATGTTTCCACCCTCGTTATATATATATATATATATATATACATATATATATATATATATACGCGCCCTCTATCGACGTTGTGCTCAACCAGCGTGCGTGCGTAGCGTTCACAGGTGGGATCTCCACTGTATAACTTCGTCTGCTCGCGCAAACGCGTCGGCAGTGACACAATCACGACGATGGCCGGTATCCTTTTGCGAAGGAGTTGTACTGCACGACAATGTTTATGGCAAGTTATCGTTGAAGAAAGCGTCACAAGATGCCCCCGCCAGTGCCGCTGGTCTCTGATATACGTCAGTCCGACATATGTACGCTGCGCTCTCTGTGTTACCCGCTGCGGTGACTCAGTGGCTAAGGCTTAGCGCTGCTGAGCACGAGGTCACGGGTCCGATTCCGTGGAGCTGCATGACTCACTTCGTAGCGTCTCTGCAGGGTGCCCAATCCCAGCCCCCAAGAATAAAGCCAGTGGGAGTTACTCTTCTTGGACAGAACGAGCTCACGCACGCGCAAGGATATACTTGCACGTGCAGTGACCAACAGCGTTTCTGACAAAAGATCACCCCGTCTTCTGTTTATCGCTCCATCTTCGATCCGGTATATGTATGTCCTATTCTGACATGACGAGCACATACTCATCATGATTTGATTCAGTAAAGTATAAAAAATATATATTTACACCTTAGTGGTCGGCCAGCTAAAAGTGTACGCAACTTAAATGAAGAAGTACACGATGGTTGCCCATGCATGCCACCGAGACTGCGTGGCTATTAATAGGACATCCTAGCCACCTGTATTTTTTTTACGTCGCGCCTATCTTGTTGCTCAAAATTAATTACCCTATGTTTAATTATTCACGTAATTAATGACCAAAGCTCTTCAGGAGGGCATTTAAAAACACGCTTATGAAGTGTTTCTTATAAGATAACTTTATCACCTTTTGTTTTATCTCACTAATTATGCGAAAATAAAATGTATTCGTAAATTTGTTTTCGTAATTCACCGAGTCGACTCAAGAGTCAGGGCCAGTGGCTCTCTACTCTTCCTTTTCACGCTTGCATTGCTCTCGGTGGGGCACGAATATTATGTATTAGATGAAAAACAATGCAGCCGAGTGCTTGCATAGTTTTCAGTGGGGAGCCTAGCGCACGAACTAACAATATTGGGTGCGAAATTCTTCTTGGTTCGCATAATACAGCGGCTATGCCATCTGTGCCGCTATGTTGGATGAGGATCTCGAAGCAAGAAATTAATTCCTCCTTAGTGGCGAACACTTGAGGAAGGCAGGCAGGACATTGCAGCACACATGTACACATGGTTGTTCATATGCGTAGGCTGGTAAATTATGGTGCCTTGAACCGTTTATCAACGAAACGTTCGAATCTGTCCGGTTATCAGCACTGTGTTATTGTGTTGTTCTTTTTCTATTTTTGAAAATATATTTTACACTCATATGGAGAAAGCTACACACAGTTGACCATGCTATCCCGCGTTGCTACAGTAAAAAAGAAAGAAAATATCTCGTTGCGCTGCTCGTTAAAGGTTAGCATGCAGAGGATTTAGTTTAGTTCGGAATGGAAATAGACACAGCGTACCGTAGGCACTAATAAAGCGATTTGACGTGTCAAGAACAGTAGATAGAAATGACGATATGTGATTCGCAGTCGGTAATTAGCACGCCACATTTTAAGCGCAATAGATATTAAGGAATGTATGCCGTTTCATTTTTAAGATGGAGAAGAAGAAATAAAAGAAAGGAAAAGGAAAAGGGGCGCATGATAACGCTTCTTGAGCAAGAGCGTCAGCTTTCTCATTACCTTCAATCCCAACATGCGAAGGAATCCACTGAAACTTCACTTTGAATCCCATGCTTCTAAGGGCTTCAATAACCACCAGGGATTGCTTAGTATACCTCTTCCGAGGTGGGCCACGACATACAGAATGGCACTGCACTGTTCTGTGTATGTCTACACGCCAACCTGTCTGTGTAGACTTGCAAGCGGCTTCGATACGCTGTGTTCAAGAACTCCAGCGCACGAAATTTTGCTTCAGCCATTAGGATGGTACGTTTCGCTGGTAGTTGAGCTTCTCTGACGCTGCATGTAACACCTTCAAAAGACCATGATTGGTACTGACGACTGCGTTTAGGCCATTCAATACCTATCAACAGTCGGAAAGTGTTCAGCGCCACGTTTAAGTGGGAGCGCGTTCTTGCTCGCAGTAGCCGGAGAAGCACACTGCCTGCGGAGTATTCTCCAAGCCTTAATAGTTGAGTCAACAAGGCTTGGGATGCCAATAGGCGAAGCGGAAGAGACTCGGCTCCGTTGGTGACCTTCTTGTTGGAATCCTCCTGGGGAACACCCATCGCCATACGAAGTTTCTTTTTATGTACTGCCTCCAAGCCTTCGAATTGGCTATGTGATGGTGATAGCAACGGCAGCTGGTAGAAAATGCGGTTTGTAATCGGTGCAGCGTTCAGTTTAAGCACAGACATGGGATCATTACCCCAATGTACATCTGCCTGCGGTCTACGGGCCTTCACGATAGACTAAGAACGCTACCTCCTATACCGCTTTATAGTGTAAGCGTTTTGTTTGTGCTCGTCTATCTTTCTCTTTTAATCCCCTTAGTCCTTCCAGCCGTGCCGAGTAGAAAACACGAACTACCTCTGGTTCACCTTCCTGCCTTTCTATCTATCCTCTGTCTACCTTTGCGTCCAATTCACCGTGCAATTAGCGTTCGCTTCATAAGTGTCACCTTTGACAACAAGCTATTCTGGCGACGTATACGGCTGAAGGTGTTGTGACAGCATTAGTTCAAAGGCATCATTTATTCAACTCGAAAAAGAGTGAGTTGCTTGCCATTAGCTAAGAAAACATTCGCAGACTATTACGATACTCCCTAATGCGAAAGTGTTTTCATTTCGCGATATGTTGGCTGGCGCGGGCAATCTAGTTCGTGCGGCACGTTGGCAATGGAGCGAAGTGCGCCACGATTGCCTCGCTAATCTGGGAGATTGCGAGAGCCAGCGCATGGGGGGTGACGCGTGTGCGCGGTTCGCAGCAGCCGCTGCCGTCAGACCTCGCAGACGACGCGCGCTACTCTCGCGCCATCTCGTAGCCATCGTCGCCGCACTACGCTTTTCTTCTCACGCTTTCTCCGTGCCTTCCTCCGCTTTCCGCCACATGGTTCCGCTGCACCCTCCTCTGCGCTTTCCTCCTCGCGTCTTTCATTCCCCGCTCCGCTCCGCGTTCGCTTTCATCCTTCGCTGTGCTCATTCGCGCGGTTGCGCCGAGGTAGGACGAGGAACGCCGACGCTTGCTGCGGGAAGTGGCGCCTAAGAGCTGCTCTCTAAAATTACATTTCATGAAAGCGTGTGCTAAATTACATCGTGAAATATCGAATCTACTGCACAGATGACGTCAAACGAGAAGAGAACGAGAAAGCAAAAGTGAACACCCTCATACACTTAACCTTGGCCATCGTATGCCCCCACGGGTTGATATAGAACGATTGATCTATGACCCCCTCCCCCCCGGGATTCTTCAACGAGCGCCCGGGTACGCGAACGTTTTCGCATTTCGCACCCATCAAAATGCTGCCGCCACAACAGGGAGTCGAACCCTGGACCTCGCGCACAACAGCTATTGAGCCGTCGCATAGGGTGAGGTGCTACAGGACGCAGTGAATCCTATTCTCTTATTGTGCCTTATACTGGACAGTGCGGGCGACGTTGACCACTAAATTATGTCGTGCCTACTGATATGCTTGAAGAGGGAAGAAAAGCTGCTGAAAGCTTGTCAGCTCCACATAGGCGCCCGCTACATCAATCGCATTGTATTATGGGAGCGGCCCATCGCAATTCGCACAAAAAAATATATGACGCGGCTTTGATTCCTGGCTTTCCTGCGTATAGAACTACGTAGAAAAGCCTGGTTGGAAGTTTCATGGCCAACCAGAGTAACGGGCTATCTACCAAGGGAAGGGGAGCAAGTATATTGGGCCTGGTAAATATGCCAGCTTGTGAAAATTTGCGGCACATGATTAACGCAGCTGAAACAAGCTGGATATTAGTCGAAATCCTTGGAAGAGATAATTTCGGTCCTACAGCGAACTTAGCAAGATCATGGTGGTGATGATGACGATGTTGTTGTTGTTGTTGTTGTTGTCGGAGGAGGAGGAGGAGGAGACGTCATTACGTAGCAATTGTACGGATTGATTTGCGTGCACAGCCAACCCGCCGCAGCTCTATCACCTTTACCAGCACGACAATCATCAAACGGAGAGCATCGGT
This sequence comes from Dermacentor variabilis, assembly GCF_050947875.1. Classification (NCBI taxonomy): domain Eukaryota; kingdom Metazoa; phylum Arthropoda; class Arachnida; order Ixodida; family Ixodidae; genus Dermacentor; species Dermacentor variabilis. The sequence goes on along the minus strand of NC_134569.1, from coordinate 48,524,033 downwards.
CATTTTCATATCAGTTGTTGATTGCAGCGTACTGTCAGCATAAACTCTCGCGCGAATAAATCATGCACGACTAGAATGCGTCCTTACGCATGCAGCTTCACCTGGCATTTTTAACGGCTGCTTGATTTGATTCAGCTCCCAAACGAACATTCGTAGACCTGCACTACGCTTAGAAATAACAGCTGTTGAGTGCTTTCACGTCGCACTACCCCGTAATTACAGGCACGGGTGTTCCAATGTGTCTTTTTTTTTCCCTCTGCGCATTTTAGTTTATGCTGATAGTACATCTGTAAGTTGCGTCAAGTAGTAACTAAAACAAAATGCCAGTCCTACATTTCGGTTTTGCGCTTTTCACGAAACCATCACGAATCGCAAGATCGAATTCTACTATTCACCGTGCCTGTTAGCATTGCGTTATAGTTTTCGTGCCTTCTTTCTCGATTCTACATCATCTCCAGAAATATGTATGTATGTATGTATGTATGTATGTATGTATGTATGTATGTATGTATGTATGTATGTATGTATGTATGTATGTATGTATGTATGTATGTATGTATGTATGTATGTATGTATGTATGTATGTATGTATGTATGTATGTATGTATGTATGTATGTATGTATGTATGTATGTATGTATGTATGTATGTATGTATGTATGTATGTCGAACTAACTTCTGCAAAAAAATGAATTTCCGCTATAACTGAAAGGAAAAGTGTAGTGTACTCTATGCATTCTATTGGCATGACTTGAAACTTGAAGGTTAACAAGGACGGCTGAGAATAAATTAGGGACCACACAACGAGTGATGAAACAGCGGCCATGGTCATGTGACCTACGGGGATTCACACTATTCACTAGATAAATTGCGCACACAGTGCACCAAATGCCGTACCTGTGTTTATAAAGTGCGATTCACTGTGACCGTGACATAGCTAGGCTTAAAGCTCCATGCTGGCTATGCAAGTAGCAGCCGCTTAATTTTTCTTCTAAGGCAAAAAAAAAAAAAACAATACAAGTCTGCAGGTGCTTATGCACAAAGTCTTGTTTCAGCAACCGCCACAATGAGGTTTCAGGACAACTGTGTTCAAGATAGTACTTCTTTTATTTTTTACCAGATAGGCATTGTTATCGCGTTATACCTGCATCGATTAAGGACGCTCAAGTATTATGCATTTAAAAGCAAACGCCCCGTCATGTATAAGCGTTCACTGCACAAACATTTTCGATATCCCCGAAGCACGCCTCTTGGATGCACTTATTTCTTTTTTTCTTCCTATGTTTAAAGAACAGAAAGATTGGAAAGATGGTAGACCCGGCGTTTTAAGTAGACCGACGAGTAAACCGCCTTTTTTTTCTTTTTGAAGACTCTACAAATTCTGCTTCCTGCGCACTTGAATAATAAATGAACCGTTCTCGCGCTTTCAGAGATAAACGTTCTCTAGTCCACTAGCGTTAACTGAAGGCGGCATAATTGAATTTCGCGACTGAACATGGTCATTAATGTTGAGCGCGTGCGAAACAATACCTGACTACAGCTCCGCTCGATTTCATTCCCTTCTTAGGTGTCCCAGCTGTCGACTCACGCAAGAAAGAAATTAAAAATTTTCACCACTGAGTAATTGTCTCGAGGCACACACACACCGCGTGTTAGTGCTGGGAATATTACCACCGATACGGGAAGAAGAAATAGAACACAAGAAAATCAACTGGGAGTAATTATTGACCTGAAACTTAACTACACCACTCATTATGTTAAATTCATATGCCGAGAAATGCATTGTGTTAGTAGCTGAAATATTCGTCGTACGGAAGGCATAATTATTCTACCGTTGGACACGATAACGCAAATTCTGCAGCTGCTATAACTAAATCATTTAAGCTATACCTGCCAAGCCTCCCAAATATATAGTAAAATTTACAATTTTGGACTTGTCCTTGGATACTGATTATTATTATTATTATTATTATTATTATTATTATTATTATTATTATTATTATTATTATGTTTTCGTGGGGCAAGGGTCAATGATGGCCAAAGAGCGCCATGAAATGGTACGATGTGATTTGACGGCACATTTAATGACAAGAGGTATTTGTGACATGGGGGGCTGTGTAGTGGCCTAAATGCACTCGATCTAAATTGCCTGAAATATACTGCACGTGTGTTAAAACTATTACAGTGACACGTGAGGTGTGCTGTGAAAATAAAAGGTAAACAATGAAGTCTTACACTTTTACGAATATTGCGTCGCTATTTACAAAAAAAAAATGAGATCTGTTCACGAAAAAAGTTCCGCATCTTCGTTCCCGAACATTTCAGTGGAAGTCTTTCGCTGCTGAAAGGACGAGAGAGGGTTACTTCAGTCGAGGAAGTTTGTAAACAGACAACTTCCTGAATGAATGGAAATCGGAAACAGCAAGTTTGCCAAGAAATGTACTGCGACTTAAAAGCTGCGTGTGTGATGCGTCTAACGGTAAGTCTACGTTAATAAAATGCGTACGTATATCTTAAAGTACGCGTGTCTGGGGTAATCTGCAAAAAAAAAGAAAGAAAAAGAAGTTAGAGGAAAAAAACATTACATGCTACCCCCTCCCCTTCCTTAGTGTCATGCCAGCAGAACTTTACGAATTTTAAAGTTTACAGGTCGTAAGGTATGTTTAATCTTCCTTTTATGAATGTTGTAGACTGCTAACGTTATTTCGAAATTGATATTACTGACAGCATGTTTTTTTTCTTTTTTTTCATGAGACAAAATTTATTTCTTTTTTTTTGCTTTAAACGCTTTTTTTGTTCATTTTAGGTTTCTCTGTACAAACCTTTTTGTGGTAATGTTATATATTCAGCATTGCTGAACTATAATGTTGGTTACTCCTAATAAATAATAAATATGCGTTATTGAAAGTAAATAGTTTTTAACGCTAGCACCAGTTTAGTCAAACGTCTAAATAAAGAAAAACGTTCAGAGAAGAAACAAAGAAAGTCAAGGAGGTCAGCATCTACTTTACTAATCTGTATTTTATTTCGCAATTAGTAATACAGAGGTTGAATATTATGCGATCACTAAACGCCAGCAGCGACTAACATATTCAATATTAGGATTTGTATATTGTATAACCATACCCAAGAGTTTTTTAGTTAGCAACAATGCAATCCATTTTCTTTAATATTAGCAACACTGTTATGCGTCACCAAAACCAAGCAATAAATGAAAAGACCGTTCCGATAAAATAAAAATAGGTAGATGGTAGGGAAAGGGTCTGCATCGGTATTGCTGTACTCTCAACGCTCTCTGCAAATGAATATATGCAGAGGTTGGGCGCCACGTGATTGTACTGCACGCCATCATGACCAGTTGAAGGCAGAAAATAAAATTAAGAAAAAAGAACAGCAAGCAAGTATGCTATTTCGATTCTGAAAGGCAGACATAGCAAGCAGGGAAATCTAAAAATAAGGTGTCTGCTTTTAAGTACATTCTTTGTACTTAGGAAGCAAAACGATGCCTCCTTTTCTAAAACTTCAACCATTTCTTTTTTTTAAACTTATGTCTCGTTGCATATACATACCCAATCTAATGATTTTATACGGTAACACAAAACGCTTTATACAGTATGTTATGACATAATTCCGGATTATGCACAGGGGGCACACGGGACTCAGTATTTTTTTTTTTGCTATCAAAATTATTTTTTGCGTAGGGTGGTTACCGGCTCACGTCACTTGGCTATAATATTCAGAGCCTCAGCGACTGCCTGACACGCATTAGGAATGTTATCAGAACTAAATCTATCAATTCGTCACCTTTCTATTGTATTTCTGCAGCGCTATCCCGAATTGTGTCTGCAGAACCCATTCCCAGAGCATCCCAGCCGAGAATGAAATTCTAAAAGTGGCAAAAAAAAAAATTGTTTCTCATTCACATTCGTTTTCTTTCTCCGCTGCATGCGACTACAGGTTGTCGTGATTCGCACACGTTTGGTAAACAAGAAATGAAAAATGACCCTTTCCCACTTCGAATTCTTGCGCAGCAAAGACCTTATGACTTCTATTGTTTGGAGGGCATGTTTATAACTTGATGTACTTAGACCAAAGGAGAGATAGGAAAGCAAATGCGCTCACCTGGCACAGACTCCCTCGTTGTCTCTGCCAGCACGGCGGTGTTAATCCACGGCAATTCCGGCAGCAACATCAACAGCAGTATCAACGTCACCGCACTGCGAAGCCATAACAGCGCCGAGTTCGCCGGCATAACAGCCGCCGGCTACTCCACGCTTGCTGGGTACGGCGCGTTCCCGCTGCCTTCCACAAAAACGGGAAGTCTGCGTGCTTTTGTTTCTTTCCTCTTCTTGTTTTTTCTCTCCTCTCAAGGTGGATACCCTGGAAGCATCATCGGCGTTCAACGACGCCTTGTCTTGTGCTCCGGAACGAGATAAAGCAGGTCCGAGTGCTGCGGTGATATCAGAAGCCGTCGACGAACTCCAGACCACACGGACGAAAACCACCAGCGCTGTACAGTATTCTCTGGCGTTTCACCGAGAGAGGAACCAGAGCGAAAACAAAAAAAAAAAGACTGCACACCTGTTGAAAGCACTCGATGGTAATGACGGGGGGCTCAGGAAAGCGAAGCTCGTGATAAGGCAGGTGTTGGACGCTCAGATGCGCGCGCAATTCTCAAAAAAGCTTCGAACAAACCGAAACTAGCGGCGGGAGCGAATGTTTATGAAAGCAAAACTGCGCCTGGGAAAGGACTTCCACGCTTAATAATAGAGTCGAAGAAATCTGAGGAGGCTCGAAGCACGCCGACTCGGCTGACCCAGCGCCTGACCGGCGATGTCGGCGTGCAGCCCCCCACTACAACGTACGCTACGACTGCTTGCTTGAAGGCGCGCGCACGCGCTCCTGGCACACTTTCGAGGGACGAGTCCGTCGCCTGCGATGTCGTTCGGCCGAAAACTGCCGCGCCGCGTCTTTTTGTGCGAGGGAACAGTGGGGCGAAGGGGGGAGGGGGGAAGCGAAAAATAAAGGGAAAGAAATTCGAAGGAAAGAGAGAGTGCGAGAAAGATGCGACAGTGGGGATGAGAAGGAGGATTGGTAATGGGGGTGTGCCCCCATCCCTCCCTCTCTGCTTTTTCGGGACCCTGCCACTAGATGTCCCGCACGATGGCTTGGCACGGCCGTGGCGCCATCTGTGAAGAGGCGCTCAAGCTACGGCTGTGTCCGGTCCAGACCCGCACGCGTGCTTGGCTGGTACCCGCGCTTGGCTGGAAGTGACGACGTTTCGTCGGGGCCCCGTTTTCTCCTCCCGATCGTCCAACGCGCCGTTGCCTTTTTTTTTTTTCCTTTTCTTTTCGGTCTTCTCGTAACCTTCTTTATTGGCGGCATCGTGTTGGTGGTCTTCGCAGCCACTTTTGTTGGTTTGTGTGCGGGCATGCCGCGTTCCTAAGGGAAGGCGAAGCGCGGTTCTCTCTAATCAGCTCGTGTATCTTATCCTGGTGCAGCTAGAGGCAACTTTGGAGAAACCCGATCTACAAACAGAGCCAAGCTGGCTTCTGTGTTGTGCGGTGGCGGCGGCCGACGTTGTCGCGAACGAAACACAATTACGCCGAAGGCATGCGGGAAAGAGAACGCTCAAGCAGGAGGCGGGGGGGGGGGGGGGGGGGGGGGGATAGATTGGGAGCAGTTCGCAGGGGCCGGCCGGCCAGTGAATGCCGAGGGGACACTATTGTGCAAAAGCGCGCCGAGGACAGTGGCAGACGGAAACCGGACAAAATAAAATAAGAAAAAAAAAAGTCGTATGCGACAAACCCGAGCTCTCTCGATTGCCTTGTACGAGTGCGTTTATTTCCTCCGTTTTGGTAGCTCGCCTTCTCGGCGCGAACGCAGAAATGAAGAAATATACTTTGTACACATCTTTTCTCTTTCTTTTTGATGTTCCTGCCTCCAATTCTGAAGATGAATGGCCCTCTCCAACATGCGACCTAGGACGTGTTCTCGACAGCGTCTTTTGAACAATGGTCGAATTACATCGACAGACGAAAAAAACACTTGTTTTGACGCTGCACTCTCCTTCGCTTTCTCTCTCTCATTATTTCCTGCTCTAAGCAGGAAAAATTTAAAGAGCCTTAAACGCTCGTAATTCGTGAAATTCTCCGTGTAACTACGAAAGCTTTCGGACCTGAGTAGCATGCATTTAGTATCGTTCTTAATTCACTCCGCCGTCCACACACGAAGGCGCTTCCTCCAAGTGGTAAAAGCACGCCTGTGAACATTTATCTTTGCGACGTCGGCATTTGGATATACGATACTCTTAAGTTCGTTATGCGACTGTAACCTCAAAACCAACTATGGCGTAATAGTCCAGTGGTACATATAATTTTTTAACCTTCCGATCACATTCTATAGGCTGTGCGAAATTCAGCAAGGTTAGTGTTGGCTTACGCATACAAAGAGCTAACCTTTCGCGATAGCCGTCAAAAAGAAGGCCTGTATTAATTTTGCACTTTATAGTATTTCAAATGGTTCAACTGTAAATAGTAATGAGTGTCGCCTAGTCACAATGTCATTGATTTTATACTGAAAGCAAGAAGGCAGAACTGCAATAACTGCAAATACAGCCCTTACTTCAAACTGGTTTTATTCTTTTCTAAACTGTTTTATACGAATCACGTACAGCGGTCAAAAAATGACAAGTTTGTTGAACAAGAAAACTGAGAGCGATATAAAACAAATATACGTGGATTGGAAGAGGCGATATGAAAGACGAAAAAGAAAAACAGCAAACTGAACATCATAATCATATCTCTGCATTGGAGCTCTCACTTTAAACATTTACAATTTTTTTATTCCTTGTCAAATAAAGCTATCAAAGGTATACTTTTGGTCTTTCATATAGATGTTCTTCATACATTGCTCTCGGTTTTTCTTTTTTCGATTACTGTAGTTCCTTTCCCTACCGTACGTGATTGGCGTGGAAGCTTCTCTTTTCAAAATAATAAGCCCAGTGGGAAGACAGCGTCCATTCACTCTATTGCGGAGGCCGTTGTGTCGCAGCAGGGGGGTATAGCCTGGCTTGCCTAGCAGGCAAATGTTGCCCCCAAGCATCGCACGCGTTCCTGGCGAGGCTGTGTCACCAGTCGCCGATCAACTCAGTGTCTCGGAGAAACGCAATCAACGGTTGCGCGCAGAACCGCCTTCCTGATTACTGCGGGCCCTCCAGAAAACTTTCCCTGCTCCAGAGGTGCACTGTTAGTTTAATTACGTCCAACCAAATCAGCCGAAACCTGCACCTTGCTCCATGTTCTTCCTTGCGCGAGTCTTAGCCAGGGTTAACACCAACTGCGCCGACATTTCCGAGCCGCTATCCGAGCTACACTAGCGCTGTTAATGAAGTCGCTGGCTCGCTAACCAAAAAAAGAAACGAAAACGGAAACGCGACCAGCGCAGTGGAAGTTTCGTGGATCGTTAGTAATGCCTTGAGCACGGCTCAAATTAATACCGACCCCGTCACAGAAGACAAACTTCCACGTATTCGCACTTTCAAGCACTACGTAACTACACGCAATATATATATGTGAATGAGGCCGAACTAATTTGTCCGCACATAAACGCCTGCAGACAAAACATAATAATAACAAAGAGTAGTTTGTCACGTTTTTATTTTCTCTGGACAGAAGAGCCCGGATCAATCCATTCCTATTACCTGAAATAGCATGAAATCATTTGTTATTCTCCATGGTTTTTCTCATTCGGTACAGCCAAACAGGCAATCAATTCAACACGGGTGCTAGTGAACGTTTAGTCCTACCTCTGCTAATTTCATCAAAACGTCCACTAATTAAATCTAAACTTCGCTTGTCTTCCTGTAAACGTCAGCTGAATGCAAATTGTCCCACAAGGAGTCCTTATATTGTCCTGTCTTATTTCTCATCGTTTCAAAGAAAATTATGGAAGAACTTAAGCAAGAGAGACTCTGTTTTGCTTGCGCCAGAGAAACTAAGGGGAACCCCTTTTTCATTGGAAAAGTAGCGTACGGACGCGTCACTGTAAGCTGACAGCAGTCTCTTGAAATAAACGCGATAGACTACCATACTTAGGCGCTATAACGTAAAGCTATTCCAGACATTTCTATTCCAATTCTGAAATCAGCCCTGCGCTATTGGTGAAAACTTTTGGGGGCCACCCCCACTTCACCTGTCTGACACGGGACGTTACAAAAACCGTAATAGCTCCAATTAGGCATGATACACGCCAATTATGCGTGATTTGACCGAACAAAAGAAAAATTGTTATTTCTTATTTGACCCCTTTTCGCCTTTAGCCTTCGGCTATTGGTCAAAAGTTTTCGGGCTGCGCCACCTTACGTGCCTCTCACGCGACGTCACAAAACCGCAATAACTCACTGCGTCAAAGTGACGTGTACGGGTTAAACACGTGTTAATATGCCGAACAAAACTGAATTTTCGTCTGAATAGACGCAGGCTGCCCCGTTCCGAAAGGAATAAAAGATGGCTGCCACCGAGCGCTCAGGCACTGGCCACTCGCACCTGCCGGAGAGCATGGGTTCATTTGCGTATAATAAAACTTCTTGCGTGGTCGTGTAACGTTTTAGAACACTTTCGACACGTTTACGACCTCGTTCTGCCAACTCTTCTTTGCTGACGATCCGTTTCAGCGTCATTCTTAAGCTTCCGTTTCATGCCGCCGCAATTTTCGACAAGCCACCTCAAGCTAAGTAAGCGAAAGCGGACCAATACCAGACGCCGGCACCACCCTCTTGATCCGGTTATCGATTTTCAGTGCAGTGGCTCGGCCCCATCGAATCCCTCTCCAGTTGAGCGTGGTCCATGCCTCTTGTCAGCCAATTAGATAAGACAAGCCGCTCATTGTAGGCAATGTTATTCGTTTTTGAAGCAAGCAAAAGTGACCTCTTATAGAACGAGGACAGCGTTTGGTCTGTTCATACAACCCTTCGGGCGATCGCCCGATGTTTGCGTCGGCTGTTACGCAAATTTGACGTCAGGAGATTGGAATAAAAACATATTGGTATAGCTTTACGTTATAGGGCCCTCGGACGCACTCACCTGGCCTCGTTTGATAAGGCAACATTTTTTCCTTCCATGTCAACTGAAAAATAGAACAATTTATTCACCCTAAGTGGGGATTCTATATCAAAACGCGCTCTGAAATTGTAAAGAAGGCTGTAAAAAACACTCTGCTAAGAACAGTAACAGGTTAGCGTCGAGCTGGGCACACTCTCCTTTAGTCCGAATGACTTATTTAAGCTATTACGTAATTGATCTGCGGAAGCCCGCAAGGTGGAGAGAAGTAATTAATTTTGGGTTTAGGTTTCCATTTGGGTTTCCTTTGTAGCAATTACTACGATTGGGCGGGTCTCTCATTTCCCCTTAATTAATTACTTCTCTCCACCTTACGGGTTTCCGCAGAACTATTGCGTCAAACTCTTGCATTTGCTTCGAGTTGTTGACAAATTCAACTTCGCCCTGTCATCTGCTAGCCTGGTTAGCTCAGATGATAGAGCGGCTGCCCCAGAAAGGCGGTGGTCTCGGGTTCGAGTCCCTGACCAGGTCGAATTTTTCATCAACTGCGAGGCTTTTCTTTCGAGGAACCCGTATGCCTTTCCTTTGTAGCAATTGCTACGATTGGGTGGATGCCTCATTTTCCCTTAATTATTTATTTAAACTTTGTTTTAACAGTACCGCCATTTCGTTCACTTTCATTTGATCACCCCTTCGCATCCCGTAATGGGGAGTAGCAAACAGGACGCTTCGCTTCCGGTTAACTTCCATACATTCCTAGTCTGTCTGTCTGTCTGTCAGTCCGTCCGTCCGTCCATCTCTCTCTCTCTCTGGGCACAGACTGAAGATGAGAAGTAGGTTGAAAACTCCGACTGAAGTTGTGGCTGTGTTACCGATGCAGGGCACGCTTTGGACTGCTATCTAACCTGAGGCAAGAAAGAGTGGGAATTTGCAGACGAATTACGCGTATTAATGGGAAGGCAGGCTAGGTTGTGTTCCGCTGTATAGCATATACAGCGCAGAAGCTGTTGTCAGCTGGAGAGATAAAGAGAAGACTGAAATGGGGGAGGGGGGGATACGCAGTTTAACCACAGGGGTACGTCTGCTTCATCACTTTATGCAGACTATATATGTACGTTGGCAAATGAAGCGCGAGCGCGCGAGCACGCGAGAGAGAGAGACAGAGAGAGAGAGATGAGGAGAAAGGGTTAGTAAGGACAATTTCAATGCGCATAAACAGAAGAATGCCTGCTTAAGTGTCACAGTCGGATGCATAAATAAGCTAACTTCACGAGCGGCATTAGCAAGCAAAATGACAATCAAGACCTTTATGTCAGGATAGGAAAGCTCGAAATCAGCTAGTGGCCATAACGGAGATGGCCATTTCAGTGTTATGCTGCGAGGATAGTGGCAAACAACTTGCTCGACGTTTTCCTCGCACTGTGAGAGGCTTTGCTTACTAGTGGCAGCAGTTGTCATCACCGAACGTGTTTTAGTACTGCGCTAAAAGTCTTCTAGGATATCTGAAAAATTATACATCAGCCGCAACTTGCATATCATCCCCACGATTTATAAAGCATCACTTGTGGTTCTATTAACCAGATGCAGAAACTAGTATTTTTGCGTATCATCCTTGTGGCATACAATAGAACTTTCAACATACAACATAAATTTGGGAAACCTTGCATGAATAGGCAATCCTGGAGCCTGCGAGACATGTGATATAGCGTTATAAAAGAAAACTCCTGGTTAAAATGGCCCTGGTCATCTGTTCATTTGACAGACTCTGTTAAGAAGGCAGTTTAATTTTAACCATGTCGTAAGTAAGCAAGTAAGTTTGCAAGAATTATGAAACATGTTACAAGCATGACATGTTGTCTGTGTGCTCCTTATATGCTGTCATTTGCTCTGATAAGACGCTTCATAGTTTTCGTCACTCGATTCCCCTTAAACAGTTGTTTCACTGTAGATAGAGTCTGCTGTAGGAGAAGGTTACCTTACAAAAACACCTGAAAATTGTTAGTGGAGGAAGTCATTCTTTACGAAAACAAATTGGAAACAAAGGAGCGAGTGAGGGAGCTACACGAATTTTCAATAAATCGCTGAATCAATGAGTGAGCGAGTCAGGGATGCAGGCTCAAGCAAGACGAATGGCGGAAATGCAGCGGGGGCTTTATTTTGTGGATGATGTCTTACTGGCGATTCATTTTCACACTTATTTCCAGTCTTCTTTTAAACTTTCTCTCTTTTGTACTAAGGTTTTCACAATTCAATTATTAATATTACTAACATGCATACCAAACGTGCAAGGCGCGTTAGTAGTAGTGTTTCTGAAGCCTATGGCGAAACTTTCTCAAATAAGTCAATATGACAGCCTAAGTCAAGCCATGTCCACGGAATGTTTGGGCCAAGTACCGGAGCACCCATTTTATTGCAGTGCATGCATTGGTTTGCTATAGGCACCCGTAAAGCAACTGCGCTGCTCGTACTTAACCGCTATTTCAGCCATTACAGAGCTAAGAGGAGCTCGGGGGCAAGCCTGTCGCTCCTGTCTGTAGATTCATTATTGACCCGTCTTTTTTTTTTCCCTTATTATTTTTACCCCACAACAACATGCTCCGTGTTATCGCTGCTATACTAATTTCTGCGTATTTACTTATATTTCACCGTCTGCGATCGCTATTCTTCGTCGACCCAAACTTGGCAACTCACAACAATGCTAATGACGTAGTTTTCGAAACAGAGAGGGAGAAAAAAAGAGACTTTCCTCATTAAACAATTGCGCCATCGCTACGGAACCAGTGCTTTCACGAAAAGTCATTGTTTGAGCAGCTGCAGGAGTTCAATTAACGGCGTTCTCCCGGTTGCTCACCTGCCCTGCTAATGAGCGAAGGCGTCTGGTGCTGGTAGTCTTCCTCACGTAAAGCGCCACAGTAAGTAGGTCACCGCGTTGGTTTTATGGCCGCTTCTAATTCCTCCTGACACGTTAGACGGGAGCACGCGCACACATTCTTGTCTCCACGCTTCGAGAAGATTGGCCGCGGAGCACTCGAGTGAGCTTAACTTTCGCGTAAGGCATCCAAGTTAGTAAGTAGGATTACGAGGTTGGAATTAATGAACACTGCAGCGTGAGGCCTACATGGGGTGTACTCGGGCAAGGATGTTGAAGTATCGCAGTTCCCCTCACGACTCCTCTAGCCAATTTGAAAATTTCGAACGAATCCCTATTCTTCAAAACACGTACGTTTCGTAGGTACGCCAATGCCCCGGATGATCCATTAGAGGTGCAGATGTGTAATGTTGCATTTCCTCTGGTGAGGAAAATGTGTTTTCCAACTGCTTTGTACTATCGGTGCCGAAAGTTGACCGGAAGAACGACTCGCAGGGAAAACAAAACAAATATCCGCGAAGCCCAATCGCATGACGCGAAATTAAAAGTTGCAGCCTACAGTATGCACTTGCAACCAACGTGGTGTTGCACTCATTTACACAGAAGCTGCATGTCAGAAATGTGAAGGAACTTGACCCTCTACGTCCTTCTTTTCGTCTTTTTACAAAAACTCATTAAAACTTATCCATAAAGAATTTTTCGTATGCCTGTGCGTGCTTCTCTGTGATCTTTATGATGGATAAATAGCTTTTTTTCTTCATTGAGAGGACGAAGAAAGAACCAGAACAATTCTCCCGCAGTGCGTACCAATAAAAACTAGCGCACCTATAGTACTTGGTTTTGCAATTAGACCAGCGAAATACAAAACACAGATTCCCCGAAAGGAGAACTATTCGGGAAGGCGTTGAAGAATGCAGTTTGATGTCACAAGTAGCTTTTGCTTGAATGCGTGGTTAGGTGCTCGCCTTCATAGCTGGCCACCCTCTAGAACGTGCGCTTTATATATATATATATATATATATATATATATATATATATATATATATATATATATATATCCTCCTCTAACTACTCGAGCAAAGGGAAACGTCGCTGGAAAGACATCATTTGCTCGCAACCAATGAGAGCGACAGAAGTAATGTGTGTTCAAAAAAAAAAGTTTCTTTTTTTTTTTGCAGGAATCATAGAGATGAAGACAATAGCTGAATGGTTGGATCAAGAAACTTGAACCTAATTTGGTTAGCCTCTTACTCACAAGTGCTAGTGAATCTTTCGTATTTTCCTTAATTTCACTACCAAGCGATATTGTGCACATTGCGCAACATTTTTGTGTTCTTACTTTTTTTTCTGCGCTGGAAATCAATGCATTCTTGAGATTTATTGTCATAAGCGATGACAATGTGAAGCTAACTGAAGAAATAAATCATATAGTGCCTAGGATACTTAATCCTTTTATTCAAGATAAATATTTTTTTCATCTACGCGTTCGTAAATTCAGCAAATCATTAGGATTGCAATTTATCGATTCCCTACTAACAGTCCCGTGAAATGTTTCGGGCTTTATTGCCCTTCTAACATGTCTTTAGAGCAACGGTGTATATGGCTAGGATTCCAGGCTTTTTTCTCCGTCAGCGAAAACTATCATTATCATGGCCCATACCCCCGTAAGCGCTGATGCTCTCGTAAGCAAGCAAAAAGTGCAATGGCTCATATCCCCCTAAGGCAGGGGCTACAATCACTCAGCAAAGTAAATCAAACAGTGCTTGAATTCTTTCTAAGCGCACATACAACGTACAGAACAACATGCCGAAAACTGTCATTATCAATGGCTCATACCCCCGTGAGCAATGGCTCATACCCCCGTAAGCAAAAGTGCAATGACTCATATCCCCGTAAGGTTCACGGCTACTCACTTTGCGTGAATTAGCTGCGATGACACCACCCCTGTTGTCCTTGTCGGTGATTTCAATGTGGATGCGTCGGTACCGAAAAGGGAGCGGTTTACACGTTCCGTGTTGCAGACATATCCCTTGCGATGCCACACCAATCTGACCCAACCGACCACCCAGCGGCGTACGTGCATTGATATGACATTATCAAAGAATGTGATAGTGAAATAATGACCACCGCTCAAAAGAATAAATGAGCGTGCGTACTATTCGTCACGATGACCACCGATCAAGACAATAAATGAGCTCATACCTTTGTTCAAAATTAGGTGTCACCTCCGCGTCGTGTGCTAAATAGCTTCGCTGGTCAACCATCTTCACATAATTAAATGGCTCAATATTTCTCTCCCTCTTTCTTCAGTTTCTTAAGTTTATTCATTTTCATGCAATATGTACTTCCTGTTTTCATGCTTATATTGTTATGTATATAACTGCAATGTTTCTTTAGCGTTTAGCAGGCATATATACTATAAAGCAGTGATTTGGGCTTGTTGGTAAGACATCGTGAGGCTTATAGCGCGTTAAAAAGACAAGGACGAAAGTGAGACGTGACACAGCGCCTGTGTGTGTCACGTCTCACTTTCGTCCTTGTCTTTTTAACGCGCTATAAGCCTCACAACATATACTATGTTGTCTTCTAACGTGTCCTGGGGCTGCTTGCACGAACGTTTACGAACGAAAATAATAAGGAATTTAAGAACCCGTTCTTGTACGGACTAGGCGTTGTCTATGAATTACTTAAGAACGCATTCTCAAATTTGTTACCATTTTCGTTATTAAATGTTCGTGCAAGCCGCCCCTGATCTGAAATTTTCACTTCGCTTACTGTATTGTGACTTTCTGCACGATTGTGCGACGTTATGTTATCTTTTTCTTTTCCTTTTTTTTCCTTTTACTTAAGTGTCTGCTGCTGTTGGAATGTCAACCGAAGAGTGGGCGCCGAAGCCATCTCAGGCGACAGCCTCTTGCTTCGGTGTGCACTTTCGTCTTGGGGGAAAAAAAAAACTTCTAAGTTCAAATGTGAATGTGTATTCAACCAACGTCCACGCAATTTTCCTCTGAAATTTTCCCTAACCATCACTCCTGTAGAACTAGGCTCCTAACATTTCGTGCCAGTGTTTGCAGCTTTCTCATGCAAATAATGCCAGCCGCTTTCACTAATCCATATAAACAGGCCGATTTGCGCTAGATGACTCATGCATGTTTTCTTTTTTTCTTTCTTTTTTCTTTTTTTTACTGACAAAAGAAGAAGAAACACGCGCGGTGTATTGTGTCTCGACCGAAAACCATCTGTCCGTGTGCTCTCTGCCGGATGTTATGCGCTCATCGAAAGCGAATTCGTTGACTTCTCGCGAGCTCAATTTAGCACAAAATTTATTCAGTTAACATAACATGCAAAGTCCGTAGATAATATATGTTATTGAAAACATAACTTCGAATGCAGTCCCCTCTTCCCGCCATACTAACATCGGCGCTTCCGAAAGGCCATAGAATTAGTAGGATTCGAAACAGGACGCATTTTCCACACAATACGTGCGCCGCAGTATCCTCCTGTCATCTTTTTCAGTATATCACGGTATGCTATTGCTATTGACAAAAACTTACAATGAGTAAAAAATGCGTTTTTGAAGTCATCGTAAAAAAAATACCAAGAAACTAAGCCAACGCAGAAGAAAGCCAATGAAGAAACTTAGTGCTATAGAAATATTCACGGTACATGTTCCGCTAACAAGGTAAAAAAACTTTCGCGTTCTCTTCCCTGGTTTCTTCTGTTTTTTTTTCCTTTTGCGGTACATACGAGCGGTCGTGTTTCCTAAGAGCAAATTTCGGTTCGTGCCAGTAATAATTTGTGCCTGGGGGTCCATTTACCGGGCCATTCTATAATGCCTGAATTGAATTCTAGGCTTTTACATGCGAAAACCACGATATTGACGTCACCAGAGCTATAAAGCTCTGGTGACGTCAGCAGTCGAGCCGAAAAAAAAATGTTTAAGAAGAAAGTGATCCTCTCACGAACGTACTGAACATAATCGAAAACTGCGAAGAGCTTCTATATGGCGACGTGGGTCGTTACTCGGCGCCAACAAGTATTTTATGAATGGTTTTAGGCGCAAAATAATAGGACGCGGACAACAGAATAAAAGATACGGACAGGCGCGACAGGAGTGCGCCTGCGCGTGTCTTTTATTCTGTTGTCCGTGTTCTATTTTCCGCGCCTAAAACCATTTTTAAAAGCCATGTATACCAAACAGCCCGGCAGCAGACGCTACTATGCCAACAAGTGTACCTCATAGCCACCCAGCGTCATATGCGTACAGGGCCTCATTAAATCAGAGACGTATTTATTGGTCTGGTAACGTGTAAACGACTGGAGAAATAAAAGAAATATGTTCTTCATTTGTTGTTGTTGTTTCGTTTTTTTTTTACCCTTTACTGTTGAAAAGCAAAACAAAAATGGTGCGCTGAGAAAGCGGGCGCCTCTGTTCAAGCGTATCACATTGCACGCATACATACACATAAGCACACAAGCGCAACTTTCAAGAATCCCGCTCCAACTTTGCTAAAGTTTCGCTCACGCACTCGCTTCAATGTTCGCGCACGCACATAAGACAAACATAAACACGCACACACGCACTTAAGCCTTCAACTTTTATTCCGCGGCCGTTCCTCAAATTATATCGCTTTCGCTGAGGCTTCACGCTCGCTTTCTGCTGTCTTTATTGCTTCTTCCTAGTCGCGCGCATAGGAGACATAGGCCCACGCTCACTCGAATGAGCGCACATAAGCGAGCAAGCACACAGAAGCCAACAAACGCGCGCACGCCACATGCACATACGCGCTTTAACCTTCTGCTCAGACGGTCGCTCGCAGTCTTTCTTTCGTCGGTGCCACGGTCGTTGCGCGTTTCTTCGCTTCTTTCCGCCCGTTCGCACTCAGTTATAGACACAGGCCTCGGAGAGCAGGCGACCATACGGCCCGGCCGTGTACATAAACGCCCTTGCTGGTGCATGGGAGTGCGTGCGTGCGTGCGTGCGTGCGTGCGCACACGAGCGGCGCCTATTGCTCCCACAAGGGCCCTGCACGGGGTCTATCGAACGTAATGACTCCGAAGGGTTCCGGAAACCTGGCAGCAGTTGCCGGCGCCAGTAGCGGCAAAATCGACGGCCTCGCCGCGACGACGTCGGTGCTGGTGGTGATGGCGGCGGGACTCCCATCAGGGCGCGGAGGGGCCCACTTCGCGGCCAGTCGTGGTGCCCGTTCGGCGTCGTTTGCATTTTAAGCGAGTGCGCGGGTTAGCCAGCCGCGGCTTTGTTATGGGCTATACGCGATTTATGCGAACCGGTCCGCCGTGGTCGCGCGCACGCAACGCAATCGATATTCGAACGGGCTGAAGCCGTCGCCGTCAGCGCGCTCGCCGCAACCCAGCCAGCGCAGTCTGCGCGGCCTATTGCGCGGCCTATTGCGTCGCCGATCTCTGAGCCGGCGCACGAGCCCGCCGCGAACATTAGGGAGCGTACCGGCGCGTAGCTGGGCGTGTCGTTCGTAGCAAGCGGAAGTTTATGGCGCACCTGGCCACCGCTGAAAAACTAAAAAAAATGGCAGGGAAATCGCCACGAAACTTTGCTCCCCTGCATTGAATCTTTTGCTGCGTGTGCCTAATGACTCGCGCCTAATTATATTTATTGCGGTTATATAGCGACACTTCGGGCGAATTTTTGCCAGCGCCGTTCTTGCACTAGAAGGGCCAGCGAGAGCGGATGCCGGTCAGTTGTGATGTTGGACGTATTATTAGCGAAGGCGACCAGTAAAGCACAAATAGCAATTACGAGCGAAAAGTTTTGTGAACTCCTACCCAGTTCTGCTCGGCAACGCCTGCCTGTTCCACGCTCAGGCAGCTCGGGAGCACACCATAAAGGCTGAGTCGCTTCAATAGATTTGCAAAAAAAAGGAAATTGATTATTCCTAATGTACTATATTTGTGCTTACCTTTATCAGTGCTTTACCACTTCACGAGGACAGACTTTATATAGCTAGCGTTTCTTGCGAGTCTTTCTACTTCTCTCAACTCTGAGTTTGTGGCCATGGCTCTAGTATGTCCTAACTTGCTCGTGTTTTATATATGTTTGACTGGAGCATAACTTCTTTTACGGCTGTTATGTTCGTGAAATTGTGTCATAGTGTGCCTTATTGGCTGTGAACTTCACATTTCACCACGTGCGTGCAATCCACCCGTGTCGTTGCACGTTTGTGAATGTCTTGCTGAAGTGATATCGGCCCCTCGTAGCATTAAATACCCATACCTGCAGGCCCCATGGCATTTAAGAAGACGAAAAAAAAAAAGAAGAAGAAGACGGGCTGACGACTGCCTAGATACGTTTTCCACGAAGGAGAGCTCTTTGACTCGGTGCTCGGCTCGCTCAGAAATGCGTGCGTGCAAGGTGCGAAGGGAAGAACGGGCGCTTTGTCGCGACCACTCAGGCACGTTCGTAGCTCCTCGACCGGAGAGGCGGTGGCCTTCTGGGTGCGTATCTGCGCGGGCTTATCGGACGTGCTCGCGCCATCTGTATAACGGCTGCGTAATACCTCTTGCGTCCCACAACCCGCCATATGCGGTTGTCAAGCTGAACGCCAACGCGAGGCTCTCCCACGTAACGAGACAACATGGGTGCCGGGAATGACGCCGCGCCCGGCGATATCCTTATCATAGTTTGGTATCTTGGGAAATGTGCTTCTAATGGACACAACAGTTTCGCCGAGTTCATCGGGTTACTGCATTCACCGGCGGTGTTGGTAACGCTCCGCATCTTGGAACCGAGAGAGATAGAGAGGGAGAGGAGGGATGAGGGAAAAGCAAGGAGGTTAATTCGGCTAAGCTCTGTTGGCCAGCCTGCATCAAAAAGAAAAAAAAGGGGGGGGGGGTCTGAAACAAGAAAGGAATGCAAGAAGAAAAGTTTTCTGCGGGACTAAATTTGCACCCGCGGTACTTAAGTGATTCC
The DNA here is from genome assembly GCF_050947875.1 of Dermacentor variabilis. Taxonomy (NCBI): domain Eukaryota; kingdom Metazoa; phylum Arthropoda; class Arachnida; order Ixodida; family Ixodidae; genus Dermacentor; species Dermacentor variabilis. Next base: position 48,505,160 of record NC_134569.1, on the reverse strand, counting down.
TGAGCAAACTAATTTAAAGTATAACAGCGCGACCTTTTCACGAGGATAAACCGAAGAACAGACAAGGACAGGCGCTTACTTTCAACTACACGAATGTTTGTTGCAAAGGAAATATGGATTCATCTTGCTGAATGAAAGCAAACAAAGGAATAAGCAAGAGGTCGTGCAGCACAGGTTAAGTCGTAAATGAAACACGACTTGTTTTCGCCTACACTCCGTGTGCGCGCTCTCGCAAGAATGACAGTTGTTTCTGCGATAAACTGGTCGATAATTTGCTAACACATGATATGCGTTCCCTGTGCCATCTGGGCAGCTTCAAGGATTTCGCAGGCGCGTAGATCACGATTGTCTGCCGGCGGCATCGGTTTGTTCAAACAAATGGATGGGACCACAGTCACGACAGTGAATGACTGAAGTCCTTCATTCACATTGCGCACATTGTTAATGTGCTCGCGCAGACGGCATTTGAGGTACCTTGCTGTCTGTCTTACGTAACAGCCACCACAAAAAAGAAAGATGATTCTGTATATCAGTTGGCCTGCGCACTGCATGTAACGGGTACGGGGCCCGACAGTGCATTTGCCTTTATGTTTTTCAACAGGGCAGGTTTCTCTGGCAAGATACAGAAGTATCTTGCCAGAGTACTTAACTCCTGCTCCCGTGTCTACCTCGGTTCTCAATATTTGGTGAGTAACTTGTGTGCATACATCACGTTCTCTGAGGTAAAGCAATGGTCGATGGCGCTCGTCGGCCTATAGAGGCACACAATCATCACCATCACCAGCCCGATCACGACACCCACCACCACCAGCGACCGTCAGTGACACAGCGCTGAGCATTTACGCTACATCGGCTACATCGACACTTGACTTTCACACCTCTTAATCTTCTCCTCCATTTTCCTTTCCGCCAAGTGAAGGGTAGCCAGCCGTGCTGGTCAACCTTCCTGACTTTCATTTATCCTTCTCTCTCTCTCTCTTTCTCTGGCACCGTGCCAGCGCGTTCACATACGTGGTATTCAGAACCACCAGTGCGCTCTTATATTTAAGCGTCCGCCAAGAAAACCCGAAATGGTAGAATTAATTCTGAGCGCTCCACTTTAAGGGCGCCTCAAGTCGTAGCCTTGAGATGGGAAACTCCATCACTTGCTACCACTGACTCTGGCGACTAGCCAGCTATATGTAATGTCAAGAGGCCTCTGAAGAAGCATCGCCATTACGAAGGACGAAGTAAAACTGCACAAGAACGTGAGCGCATGAATGTAGCGCACATCAACTCAGCAGAGAGCCCGTGAGATCTCTTAAACTCGGAGGGCCCGAAAGGATCAAAAGAAATGTTCCCTTCCCTTTTAATAAGAAAGAGAATGGTTTGTTTCTATTGTTTAAATCACTTAAGTGGTTATCTCCGTGGTGGAAAGATGACATGAAAGTGCAAAATATGGCGCTGTATCTTTCTCGCCCACACGCACACACACAAGGGGGTCGTTCTAAAATATACGGCGCGCCGCCAATGAGGCCGCAAGAGAAGCCTGCTTCTCGCCGCGTACCAGCGAGAATTTTTTTTTGTCGAGCGCTGTTCGCAGAGCCAACGCGGAGCCCGTTGGCGCATGCAATAAGAGCAAAGAAGATAGAAGCTCTCCTTGGCTGCCCGTAGAAAAGACCACCGCCGTAACAACCCAGACATACGGCCGGTGACGCGTTGAAGTGAAGTGCTGCTGCGGCCTGGCTTCGATGTGTCTCGCGGGAGGCATTGCCGCATCCAGGAAGGGAAGACCCAAGTTTCTTGCCATTACGCACTCTCGCAGACGCACCCTGCACCAACTCTTGACGGCATTGCTCGAAAGAACGAGAGATATACGCGGTATGAGCGAAACACAAAGCGCGTCGTCAGCCCAGGGCGCCGCGCCGCCGTGTCCCGGCATGCGGCGAACTACTTTACGTCCGTTGGGCATCTGTGGTCGATGTCGGCCTGTTAGCGTCCCTCCCCCCCCCCATCTCACCGCCGTTTCGCAAATGCCGCGAGGCCTCCTTTTTCTCGCTGTCAACCTGGAACTGCACGTTGGACCTATAGATTGGGCACTGCGTCCGCGGAGTCGACGAACGTAAATGTGTGCGCAACTCTTGCCCGATTTCTTCGCCCTCTGATTAGCAGCGGTGCCTTGCGAAACCACTGAAAGTCAAGTGAAGTGTGAGGGAAGTCTCATTTCTCTCGCTGGAACCATCGTCACTGATTTGTCGCAGAGGTTTCTCTCTCTCAGACACAGACGTACCGCATAGCGCACGCACGTAGGCGCGCAGAGAGAGAGAGAGAGAGAGAGAGAGAGAGAGAGAGACAGTGTGTGTGGGTTTGTATGTGTGTGTGCAAGGGGGCGGGGGGGAGGTATTGCGTGTGTGCGTGTGTGCGTGCAGACATTTTTTTTTTCTTCCCAGCAGTGACCCAACACCGAATTGCGAAAGAACGACAAACTCTCAGAGTTCTCCCGGTACTGCGATATATGTTTCAAATGAGGCGAGAACCGAAGACATCAGGGGCTTCGACCCCCTTACTACCACACGGTACAGTGTTCACTGAACTCTACGCTGGCAATCTAAGACAACTCTCGGCAATCCAAAGCACCTGCCTCTGTATTAATCAGAGCTGATTTTCAAGGACGTCACGCATCTAAGATCATGCTCGCTATTGTTCAGCGCGCGGCCGAACGTCTCCTCGTTAGTATTTATTCTTTCTTCTTTTTTTTTTATGCACAGGTGCAGATAATGGAGCACCAATATCAATGTGAATAAAGCCACTATATTAATTGCTACTTAAACGCTTAGAAACTTGGACACTGTGGTCTCACCTGTTTTGCTACTTACTACCCTGCACGTAAGGAGGACGATGAGGGAGGGCAAAATTGTGGCCGAAACCATCGAAGGCGATCGCCAAAGTCAGCGATAACTGTCTTGTGCGGCCTGTTCCATATCACTATGACAACCGCGAATCACGAAACTTTATGGGCTCGTCAGCAGACACAATCTCACTGCCAACCTCGCTGCCAAAGATAGCACCGCAAACGATACCTTGTTGTAATCAGAGCCCCCCAGCCGAAACTACGTATCAACTTCTATTATCCCCAGTAAGCTGGCTTCAACTTCGCTGTAGCTAGGATATTAGGGATAGTGGGAGTCGATAGTGGAGTAAAGAGCTGAAGCAAAAAAAAAAAAATAGGAGAGGATTGGTGTACGGAATTAACAATGCGTCACATGCAAAGCTGCACAACGAAGCTGTAAACGGCCACTGAGACCAGTCTACCAAGCGAACTGTAGAAGTTCCGTATACGATTAACGTTCTGCGTTTCTAACGCGTAATACATGCACTATGACCTATGGGTGTACGTTACTCACACCGCCCTACACTGTGGACCGTGAGTGCATCGTGCGCATGGTGTGGAGCGCGCCTACTGTGTGCGCATTTCACACAAAAATGCGCACGATCTGTTCTGCACATAGAGGTGCCCTTCGGTTTGTCTTTCCCTACGTGTCGTCCTTACAGGGCTAGAAATACTTTGTCGAATATCTGTCTGCGTCATTTGCATGTGCTGTGGTCTTAAAAAACGCTAGGAAAACTTTACGTCGAACACAATATGCGATCGTGCCCAAGTTACCGAAATGACAGGGACGCTCCTATGGAGAACATGCGAAAGAAAGGCCTCGCGCATGCTTCCCTACAACGCCGTGTGCTTCTGGAGAAGTCCGTTATAACTTTTAAACCCCAAGGGCAAACTTCACGTCTTCTTGCATTCCTAGATACGCCGCTCTTTTGGGCCTCGGTCGCCAGGCTAAACCCACCTGTTGATACAAGCCAGCCCCACCGATGGCGCCACCATTGTTGCTCCTCCTCCTCCTCCTCCACCACCACCACCACCACCACCACCACCACCACCACCACCAGTACCACCATCAACAACAACAACGACGACGACGACAACGACGACGACAACGACGGGGACGACGACGGCGATGACAACGACATCTGCGTCAACTATAGGTCGCTATTTGATCGCCTTTCATTCTGTTTTACATGCCGGCGCGCAGAAATAGGAACGTCCGGAACCATGGCAGGCACCGTGCTCGTCCCTCAAGCAGCGCCTGTCGGATTGCCAGCGTCGTTTCACTGAATTTCCCTCTTTCGTTCGGCTTTCGTCGTTTCTCTCGCATGCTCCGCGGCGCACATCACTGTCTGTAGTCTAGTACGGTCTGATAAGATAAGCTTCAGAAGTGAGCGTGCCTTCGTGAATGCTTTCTGCATTTCTCCGCTTCTCTTATTCGTTGTAAGAGGCCTCGGTGGTGTTATTACATTAGATTAGGCGAAACTAGACTGCACTAGATCAGGTTACATTGGGTGGTGCCAGTTTAGGTAGACGAGGAAACGGAATGCATGGGCGAACGCCCAAGAGGCACTTGTATGGCTCTCCCGAAACAGACACTGAACGAAAATGCGCAAGAGAGTCACAGATCTAATTTCGCTGCAAGAGCCTAAATTTGGGGCACCAGAAGACACGATGGGAACAAGTGAATGAAACAATTGTGTTTCGTTGTCAGAAACAAGGATGCTTGTCAGGACTACTCCAATTGTCAGACATGTACTGCCATTGTATCAGACTGCGACCAAAGTAAGTCCTGTAGTTTTGTTTGTTTGGTTTGTGGGTCTTTTTCGTTTTTTCTTTCTTCTTTTGCGATGAGGTAGCTTAACAGCGTGGCAGGGTCAAAAAGCAGAATCATTTTTATTTGTCTTCGCCGCTGCTCGGTGAAAAGCTCGAAGAACTTGAGCACTCAACAAAAGAGAAAAACTTAGGCTTCGCGTCGACTGTGGTCTGGATATGAGACCTTACACCGTACGAACACTCTTTCGTCTATATTATTTACTACATTTAGAAAAAACATTCGTTTAATGAAAATTTAAAAAAATAATGAGAATAGGCTCTTTTTGTCCGATGTCATCGTCACCTGCGCCCTTCTCGCTTTAACGCGAGATTGCGTATTTGTCCGCGGGCAAGTACGACGACCCCGCACATAATTTGCATACGAGCGGCCCAATCTCACCATCTCGCCAGAACGCGTAATCAGCCCTTCTAATCAGCGCGGCATCTAGCAGAAAATCGCGTGCATCCGCCCCATTTTCTTTCACAACTGCAGAATGATTGGATAGGTTTTCTGTTCTTTCGCGTTTTCGTAAACCTCTACTCATGTTCGCTCTTTCCTCGGAGATAACCCGCGGTTTTTTTTTTTGTTCTTTCCTCCCATGCCACAAGTCTGCATCGTCTGTTCCCTCGCGCCACATTCCAAAGACTACGCACCCACCACATCCCACTTCAAACTTTTTTTTTTCCTTTTCTTTATCACTATATGTGCCCGTAGGCCTGAAGCAGGCGCGCATTTCGACATAACCCTCAAAGTCATTCACCTCGCTTGTTCGTATGTTTAAGGTGCTTCGTCTTTTCTTTTTCTTTCTTTAATCCTATATCCACCTGCATCGTTCCCAAAGCAACGTGCTCGAACTACAGACCCTCGGAAATATTCGCGTGACGATGTAAATCTCTCTTTGTTTTCTTTTTTTTTTTTTACTCCCACTTTTTTCGCCTCACAATTGCCGGATCTAGTTATTGTGCCACTGCGTCGGCTGCCCGCGCTGCTTTGAAAAGCAATTGCGACAGCGTTCCGCGTGCAGAGGCTGGCTGCGATAGTATTTCGTCCTTGGCGCTCACAGCCACGCAAGGGGATCTCCGAGCACACCACCTTTGGCCTATTGTGTAACGCCGCGGGCAAGAGTTATCGACACTCGATTGTAACCATCAATTCCAATAACGAAAGCCTGTAAATCGAGTTTTTTCCCTGAGTTCAGACACTTAAGAGGGTGCGCCAGCACTCGGGCCGCCCCTACACCACGACGCGAGCGGCTCGTCAACTTCCTTTTTTTTTTGTTCTCCCGGCAGTTTCGACACCAACGACCGGTTACGAAACCGGCGTATAGTTATAGGCGAAACCGCATAGGAACACGTCTGCTCCTTGTTAGCGGCGCGAGTAGAAAAGTCTGTCGGACCGTTGTTGCGTGCCTGACGCAATTCGTGTCGATTCTCAGCTTACTCGGAAACTAATGAGAGACATTCAGTCAAGCTGGTTTCTTTGACTGCATCTCTCGAAATTCAATGGGTTCCTTTCCCCAAGCCTTGCTGCTCTTTGCGCTACAATAGAAAAAAGGAAGTGAGGCAAGGAGGCTAACAATGTTGCTCCGGGTTTGATACCTGTCACCGTAAAAAAGCCGGAAGCAGACAAAAGGAAGGTTGATTGATTGATTGATTGGTCGATTTTATCGTCTCAAACCAACTCCAAGATCGCGGGCACTTGTCTACGTCATATTCCGTAGTAAGCGGGATAATATTGATCATGTCGTATTATTCTATGAGCACCCGTGCAAGTAAATAAAGAGTGGCAAATGGTTCAGGTGCGTGCGCACGCGCGAAAGCGTTTACCGTGAATTAATATTAGGTCGCAAATGATGCGATCGTACCAGAGCTGTGATCGAAGCTCAGGTAACTTTCTGTATGGCCTCGTTGCCTCCATGAACCGAAAACCTATGCCACGTGAAAGGCTGACTGACGAAGTACCTTTTCACAAGGCAACTAATGTCACTATGACATCACATACAGCGGACAATATCAACGCAGCGAATATATATATATATATATATATATATATATATATATATATATATGGAGACAGAGAGAGAGAGAAACGGGATATTCGGCCTTCAGATACACTTTTGACCCTAAGCAATTTCACCCTTTTATGTTTTCGCACCACAAACTCCGATATAGTTGTTTAACAATAGCCTGCCAATCTATCCTGACTTAAGGTCCGCCTCTAGTACCCCTTTGGTCGCACCCTAACGGCATAACCTAACGTTTTACAAACTTGCCCCCGCTTGAGTCCTGTACGTATTGCCAAGCCTATCGTAGCAGGTCCTAAAAACCGCAACAGATATGAGATTTGTTTTCGTTAATCCTTCTCGACATTGGCATGCGGCTAGTCTCTCAAACAATGCTGCTCTAGCTATCACTGAACTTTCATTGAGGAGTAGGTTTGCTGCCCCTAAATAGAATGAAAATGGTGCCCCATACCGCCTTGAAGTTCACGCCGTGTCATTGAGATTCAGGCATCCGCGCGGGTAGAAAGTGAGAATAATGTGCATAGCCCTTCAGCACACACAACCCTACGAAGCGATCACGAAAATGACCATATATTTCGCTCGTTAAATTCTTTATTCAATATGACCATACCAGGCATGTTTCCCATTTACGTTAGAAATCAAATCTCTTCGTGAAAGTTATTTGTGACGTGGCAACATTCTTGGTTCTTTCTTGCTATGTGTGCCCTCGTCTCTGTAATGTATTTATACTCTTACGGTGCTGAAAATAAATAAATAAATAAGGTTGTGTTTTCAAGTGACCAAAGCATAAAAGTCATGGTAACGACGATAATTTTGCTTCTTTTAAGAAGTAGCTCCGTTGGTCTCGTTATAAGTGCATTTGCTGACGTTGCGTTTACAGCGTCGTTAGGGGATAACTGTTCCACAAATTCAAACTGCATTTGCGTGGAGACATTACTGATCAACGAAGAGGAAAAAAAATAAAAATAGCAGCCGCGGGAGCTGTGCCACATATAGTCGCGTTCAAGGAGCAGTTCCTTGTCTGTTATACGGTGAATGACCCTCTCGTGTAGGAAGTAAGATCCTGATGTACGGAGGGACGTATCCATCTGTCAAACCCCACTGCCAGTGGTAGATAGAAAATATGCCAGCAGGCTTCCTGCAATGTTCGTATACTTAAGATAAACACGAAGAAAACCATCTATTCGAACTGTACTTTTACTTTCCCTTATAAAAATGAACGTTAACATTCTTTAGAACTCCTACCAACTTTCTATTTACTTTATTGACAGTCTATTAACATTTACATTCTAGTAACATTTGTTCATACACAGTCAAAAGACTTCCTTCTTACTTTTGTATAAAGAATATTTTCAATACACCGTTAACAGACTTTCTTCTTGCTTTTCTATAAAGAATATTTTCAACACACTGTTAACAGACTTTCTTCTTACTTTTGTATAAAGAATGTTTTAAATACACCGTTAAAAGACTTCCTTCTTACTTTTGTATAAAGAATATTTTCAATACACGGTTAACAGACTTTCTTCTTACTATTGTATAAAGAATGTTTTAAATACACCGTTAAAAGACTTCCTTCTTACTTTTGTATAAAGAATATTTTCAATACACTGTTAACAGACTTTCTTCTTACTTTTGTATAAAGATTGTTTTAAATACACCGTTAATAGACTTCCTTCTTACTTTTGTATAAAGAATATATTTAATACACCGTAAAAGACTTCCTTCTTACTTTTGCACATGGAATATTGTAAGGTCCCCATCAACATGTATTTTTCTAACTTTTATGTCTACAACCTCTTCAGTACTGCGTCAGAAGGCTCGTTACTTTTGTGTAAAGAATGCTGTACTATACATCATCGAACTACATTTTTTTTTTGTTTGAAGGACATGTATCCTCAGTACGTCCACAGCTCGCACTGTTTGCCAAAAAATATTTAGAATGGGAAGTAACTTGAGAGTTTTTCATAAATTTTTCTAAGACACATTAATGCCGATATATGACATACTCAGGAGTCAAACTCTTTGTTTTAAATCATAGTCCCAATCCAAGTCGGTAGCCAATTGTTGACGGAGTGCTCCTAAAATGTTTAAAGAAATATGTTCGTAAATTGTTAGAACTAATCTTTTAGAGGATCTACTGGACTACCTGAGCGTGCGGTGACGTCAGCGCACTCCGAGAAAATTTGCTTGCGCTACACCACCTGACCGGTGTGATAGCGGAGTACTGTGCAGGCCGCGCACCAATTGCGGAGCTTTATCCCGACCTCGGGGCTGGTTAATTAAAGGCCGATTTACGCTTGAGCCGTGACACGTGCGGTCGTGCAGAAAACTGTGCATTTCGCCCACTGGTTCACAAATTTTGGCATTCACTGGGCTCGCACATTCAGTGCAAACCGAAATGTGTGTACCAGTCTACGAAATGTGTAAATTTTCACCCGACCACAAGCGTGCGGGCAGGCGGGTGGTGTGGTGTAAGGCTCGAGCGTAAGTTTGCCCTTACCCTGCACTGCTATTGCAATGCCACCAATTAGCTTTGCAACGAGATAATTAGGTCGGTGCATTCTGCGATATAAAGTGTACGCCCTAAGCTGGAACGTGTCAGTGTAGTAGCGTCACGATATTTGTTAAAAAGAAGAAAAAGAGCCGGAACTCAGGGTAACACGGCGCTGGAACGTTGCCGCTCAAATGTCCAAAAGGCTGCAAAATACAACTACTGCTGAGTGAGAGCGGGTATTGACCTGAGAAGCGCACAGGTCGAATAGAAAGAAAAGCTGAACTCTGTGCAAGCAACACTTTTCTGTGAAAAAATAATAAATTACCCTTACAGTATAAAAAATGTAGGTTTCTACGCGTTCCTATTCGCACGCTTTCGTCCCTGCCTCCTACCGACGGCTTCTGCATATTAAAGGAAATAGGACCTTGCATCAAAGTGAAGGCAAAGTAACTATGTCAACTGATGTGCTTTATGGCGATGGTAGCTTGCTGTGTGTGAAAACAGATCGAAAAGGAATAATTATGCACTCTTAACTTTCAGTGATCTTGCTTCACAGCACGGCGACAAAATTTTGAGCTCCGACAAGCGGTCATCCTGACATCCGTAATAATGGCATTCCGTATACCAACAGCCAGGATATCAAAGGCCATGCTTTTGCCGTGCTTCGGGCGTCTGAAAACTGCTAACGTCATAGCCGCCACGCTTCGGACATGCATTTGACTATAAAAAAAGTACTACAATGTGCTTCACCGCTGGACGCCAGGGAGCAATGTTTCGTCTTTGAAAGCAGTAAGTGCTAAAGGATGCTCTTGCGCAAAATAGAATAACCACATAATTTACCCAATATGATTTTATTGTTCTATGTTTATTACATTGCGAGAAAAAGTCAGGTTTTCAGAAGAATAACTGTCTCGAAAGATAAAACTATACAGCCCCTAAATGCCCAACAATATTGAGCCGCCTGCCTTCTCAGTTTTTTTTTTCAACCTCGGCCATGAGGTACATTCCTCCCTCTAAGTGCAGTTCCCAGAAAGGGGTGCGTACACAAAGGCCGGCCACAAGTGTCACCAAGAGGCGAGGAATGTCTAGGTGTGAGTCAACCATCGCAAGGGAGCGGGGGAGGGGGGGGGGCATGTTTCGGCTTAAAGAGGGGCTTTAGTTCCGCGGCGGTCAAGGCGAAGCGGGTGGATGGAAAGAATGTCACATGCCTCCGCGCGCATGCGCACAAATTTGACAGTCGGCCGAGTCGAGGCAAAGAGGGAGACCATCGCAATCGCCATCAGTTCCTTTGCGACGCCGGCGTGGTACGGTCCGAGCGATGTAGGTGTTTCGTAGCGTATGGCAGCAGCAATCTAGCTATTTTTACTGCTATTTATGTTTATGCTGTGTTGTGGCTAATTCGTCGATGCAAGCCAACCAGCTAGGTGTTTGCGAAGCCCACGGTGCTTTCTTCGTTCCGTGATGTGAGCGTTTCTGGAACTTCTCTGCCAGCTGCGATGCAGTGTCGTGTGAAGTGGTTTAATATTGGCACTGTCCGTGTTTTAAACTGCACAAATAGCGAACAGCTGTTCCTCAAGACTGCTATGCGCCGAAGTTTTCTCTATCTCCAAATTATAATAAAAGGTATGTTCTTTTCCATCATTTTTCATAAACATATTGTTTTTATGTTATTTTATTTCAGTTTCTTAGAAACATTCTGCCGCATTTTGGCAGGTTATTATAGCGCGAACTGTAACGACGTGAAATGTTTTAAGAACGATTTTCTTACCTTTTTCAGCTGCCCCGCGTCATGGGGTTCGCTTGAAGTTGCTATAAACACGAAGCGTACAAATACTTCGTTTTCACAGGGTTCGCAATGACCTAAGGTCTGGTAAATATTGTCTGATCATGAACTCATTCTTTGCTCTTTCCTACTCTCGCTGCACAGGATGAGAAACAGTAAAATATTGAGCGTATAGCTTCACGGTTCACAATTACATATGTTTCAGCGAACCGGTTCACAATGACATAGGTTGCACTGGATAGACAAGTGCGAATGTGAAAGGAAATCATTCGCACCTGTTTAACCACTGCAACCTATGTCATTGTGAACCGGTATTTTTTGACACTGATATTTTGTTTTCGAGTAAAAATAAACGAACGTCAAATTACAGAAGCGTCCCATAGAATAAGGCGTGCTTAAGAATGCATCAGTCAGCCATTGGTTGCTATCACTGACAAAGCATTTGTATTCTTGAATACTGCTTCAAGCTCTGTCATCTGTTTATATAAAAATGGATGACACGTTTTGCACATGCTCGGTGCAGCTAGCTGGCGCTGTTACGTTCAGTCCTTCCAAAAATAACCAGCTTTGAGTAAGCGCTCGCGTGTCCACCTTCTCTGCGTCCCTGTCTGTTGTGCGTGCTACAAATTTCACCATGAATAAACCATGTAATTAACTTTTTTAGTGAGGAACTCATTTATGCAGGTAATTGGTAGAGAAACCCATTTTGTACACTTCCTAATTTTAATAACACGTAGTAAATACAACGCAGCAAAGGATATGCATTGAATAATGTGCCCCATTCTTGCCATCTCCTCTGCAAGTAAACAGGGATAACGGTCACAATTTTAGCATTCATGTGAACCTTAAAAAGCTGTTCTATGTATGTGATATGCTAACTTGAACATGATGTTAACACTGACCATCTTGTTTCTGTGCAGGGTTGGTTCATTCTGCAAGCACTCTGAGATATCAGCTTGCATAATCGATGCTTGCTAGTGATTATGTGACAGCTGCCATGCCGTAATCAACTAAGTCATTAATCATTTATTTTTTTAAAATTTCTCTACTTCTCTCACAATTCTGTGTAAATATTTTCGTGTGAATAAACTTCTTTCAGTGCAAACTTGCATTTGTTTTGCATTTACGAGCACCTTCTAGGTTGCATACTGCCTTTTACCAACATGTTCACACATACTGACAAATGTTTACACTATGCTACTAGGTCGTATGTGGGACAAATGTTACTAGGGGAATAGTAAGACGTCAATAGCAAGTACATAAGCACATGTAAGTAAAATATTGCCAAAGTGTTACTAAAGAGCCTAAAGACTTGTGTTGGTTGACGGTTAGTAGAATGTTTACAGACCATCTATGAACATGCTTCAGTTGAAGTACGGTAGGCAATTCTTGATAGGAACCAATTCTTGATAGGATGTTACTAGGGTGTATATAGACAAATGTTAATAGGTGATTGGTAGGAAGTTGGCAGAACGTTTACAAACATTGATCAATTGGAAGAATGTTAATATGGCGTATAAAGAAAGCTTGTTAATAGGGAATTGGTAGGAAGTCAACAGAAAATATATGAACATTTTTCTTTTGAAAGAATGTTAATACGGTGTATAAAGAAAGCTTGTTAATAGGGGGTTGGTAGGAAGTTAACAGAAAATATATGAACATTTCTCTTTTGAAAGAATGTTACTAGGGTGTATAAAGACAAATGTTCATAGGAAATTGGTAGGAAGTTTAAAGACATCCTATGAATATGTTTCTATTGAAAGTTGGTGGCCAATTGTTTCTAGGGTGTTACTAGAGAGTTGTTAGGATGTATAAAGACAGCTGGTAGGATTTCAATTGACTGTTGGTAGGTTCTAGTAACAAAAGTCTATAGACGGTCTAAAAAATGTTGCTAGAAATTTTTATAAGGGTTTGGTTCGCAGCGATCAACAAATCGGGATTTTCCTCCGTTCGAAGTGTGGTTCTGGCGCAAGAAAACTCGGCGGAAAGAAGAGACAGAAAGTGGATTTGCAAGTGGATTTATTAAACACCCATATTTATAAAACACCCCCCCATAGAAACACCCATATTTATTACAAGCAGGATAGACGTGCACGAAGCCATCAAGTGCACTACGCGCGCAAAAGAAAACGTGATCTCCGTATCAACCGACAACATCAAGGCCAAAAAAATCAGCATAGAGATCTTTCGGCTTGGTTCGTGCTTGAAATGTGGTTCTGGCGCAAGGAAAGCTAACTAGCCCGAAATTGCATTCTGCTGAATTAGTTTTCCTCCGTTCTCCTTATCTTGTTTTATTTTTGTTTTTATTTTTTAATTGTCTGCTCAAGCGAACAGAGCCCGGTTTTCGAGACGCTCTCCAACGGCATAGTTGACAGCGAAATGTCAATTGAGACGGGTCGATTGGTCGATTTCAACGGCCGACTCGGCCTATACGCGTTCCCGGACCTTTATTTAATCAATAATTTAATCAGTTGGGCTATACAGAATTCCACGCACGTTTCACTGCGTCCACGATGGTCGACTTAGCGTTCAAAACTGGCTCGCTAATGAATGCCGCAAGAGAAAACAGGCGGCTGCTATCACGTAGTCCGGATTCGCTGGTGCGGCACGTGAGCTGCAGGCCCGGCGCCGCAAACCCCGCAGGTATCGTTCTCGTGTTCGATGTTTCAGGGTCCACAACGCAGACTTCCGACCATCGTAGATATCCCGCACCGTTCTTCGATGCTAGAACAAGCCAATCCGTTTGATCTCCCGTCGGTGGCTGTTCTCGGCTTGTCTGTTGTCGATTCTCGGGCTGATTTGTCCGTCGTCTGCTCGTTCGGTACCACGCTTGGCTGCTGACGAAAGAGATAGCTCGCCGGCCGACGAGGAGAGCGAATAAAGGACCACCTCTCGCGAGATCGTTTTGTCGTCTCCCTGTCTCTCACTGCCTGCAAGTTCGTGATAGGCGTCCTCCTCCTTCACGCACACACACGCACGCACCCCTACATCTTCCTGCCTATACTTCCTTATTTCCAACGCCGTTTTTTTCTGTTCTGGTCCTACCGCTGAGAGCTTTTTACGCGCAGGGAATCGGTTGGCTTCCTTCCCCTCCTCCCACTTGTGTACGCACGCCTCCGCGAAAGGAGGACTCCCTCGCGAATGGCCCGTTCTCTCGGCGCTCGTGTTTGTTAGGGCTGTCTTTTGCGCGACCACTGGTCAAACGCTGTTTCGTATAGCGCTCCACGTTGCTGCAAAGCGTGAACACGGACACACGCAAAGAAAAAAGACCAAAAAGGAAAAAGCAGGAAAGACGCGCGCTACTTGTTGTGCTGCATGGTTACGTGTGCCACATCGACAGTCAATTTGCAACACTCGACATTTACCGACACTTCTTCAAAGAATGGTACTTCGGGCAATATAAACCCAGTATATGTCATACCGGCGTCACACGTACACTTCTGATCGCGATCGAGGCCGATCCTGATTGGATCAGCAATGGTCGCTGCTACACGGTCCAAAGATCCGGATTGAGATATTATCGTCTGCTAATCGTCGGCAAACTGCCGACGATTAGCAGATGCCCGGGCTACAATTAGCAAATTAGCAAATGCCCGGGCTACAAATTCAGATGTGCAAATTATGGTTAAATTTGGAGAATATTTCAAATTTACAGCTTCCTATTGCTGATAAAAAGGTTTCTAAATGTCTTTTTTTTTCTTTTAACCATTAAAGAATAGTGCGCTAGAGGGCGCAGACGTCAGCCTGCGATCGCAATCAAGGGGGGCCTGATCGCAATTCTTGGATCACGATCGTCCGGATCCGTATTGTGCAAGATCGCGATCGCTAATGACCACGTAGCAACACTCGATCCGGGTCAAGTACAATCCAGAACATGCCCGATCGCGATCAGAAGTGTACGTGTGACACCGGTATTACATTGTTTACATTCGAGCTACCTTTGCGTATTCTGTGACGCTCTACAGATATATGTTCTTTCTGAGAGCACCAAATTTAGCACTTTATAGCACCGCAACGTTATTGCGGCGTAGGCCGCATTGTCTTGGCTAACTTAATAATTGCCTGCTCCCATTTATTACTTTATTGCGAACGCCAGCATTACAATTCTCGACCCACCGGTCAATGATTAATCACCGTTGCAAAGAAATAGCTTATTACTCAAAGGTTAGTTAGTATCCAATTACTCTACACTGCTTCCTTCTAAGCCAGGCAGACTACAACCTCCTTATTTGCGATTCTCGCTTTGTAACTAAACAATGATGCAGCTGACCGCAGAAAAAAAAACAGGGCCGTCTCGTTGAGCTGAAAAAAAAAAACGTCGTTTTCTAATCGAAAGCGTCTAAGTAATCAATTTGTGCGACTCTGTGTGAATGCCTGCGAACGCCCTAGAAAAAATATATGAGGCAGCGCTATGTAAGCCCGATGGCCAAATGACGCCCTTCCTTGAGGGAATTCACGAATAAATATAGCGCAGAGGTTACGTCACGAAGGCGGATAATTAATTATTCTTCTGGGGCAAGGGAGTAATTAATTGAGCAGACAAAGTAACGTCTAAAGTTCCGCGCTCATTAAGATCCATCGGTAAGACACTTGATTACTTCTCGAGAAATCGGCAGGGGTAAGGGAAAACAAAATAAATATAATAAATGCGCATCTTTAGAAAATCGAGGTACGATGGCAATTAACAATGCAGGATTTACGCGAAACATTTCTTTATTTCTTTTTCTTCGTTTTATTATTGACGTTTCAAGAGCTTCATTAATAGCCCCGTACCTTCCTTCTCCCTGGCAGTCCGTCAAGGCAGGCCGTTTCATTGATCACGTTTCTGAAAATAATTGCTGATAGTCACGTAACCTAAGCTGCAGGGTTCCTCTCCTCCGGAAAGTGAACGAATCGACGTTCGTATTTACACAAGAAAGAATGATGGATTCCAAGCACGAGGCCTTCCCCATTTTGCAAATCTTTCTGCTGTTCTTCACCTGCGCCGACACGTGGCCACAGTTAATCGCTAGCGTTTGACCTACACTTAGTGCACAGCAACAGCAAACTCGGCAAGTTTGACTGAATTCCAACTTGGGGCTCAGGGCAGAGGACCGCACGAAAACATCAGAGTTAGGACGACGCTCTGCTCGCAACACTGATTAAAGGCGATGAAGGGGGCTAGCTGCTTGCTGTTGATTTATGCTGCTCCCGCCAAGTACTTCCACGTGCCCGCATGTTTCTCCTGCACGTTAAGAAGTTAGCGCAAGTAGTACGAGTGGATTAAACGGTAGACGCGTTTGCGTAGCATAAGCACTAGTAGCATTCAAAACGGAACAGGAACGCGGCGGCGCAGAATTACGTTTTTTTTTTTTTTTGCCGTGGCAAGTACGAAGAAACTAAGAAACAAGTGTGAAGTAGGAACTCGCAGACAACATGCCCTCAGTAGATGCACGCAGCACACGCGTGTTCTGAACATGGGACTGAAATAATTCGGAGCTCTTCAGTCCGCTCCAAACTTCGGACCCGCCCGGGAAAGAAGATGATGATGATGATTGTGATGATGATTGTGATGGTGATGGTTGTGGTGGTCGTCGTCGTCGTTAATGGCTTATTATTTTAATCGAAATGCCGGCAACTCATAGCTTTTCCTGTGTGAACTACTTACATGTTAGCACATCGCAATCTCGTACTCTACGTATTTCGGCTTTATCTCGCAGAAATACTTATGTCCGTGACGATCCTGTCCCAATTTCTTCCCTTCTTCTTTTATTTTTTCACCAGTAGTCAGACGTCTCTTGCTTATCTGGATCACTGACCAGTTGAAGCTGCCATAAGCGTTAAACATAGGTGGTTTTGGAAGATTGCCTTTCTCTACCGTTTTAACTGGGTGAATACCTTGCGGTGCCATTACGAAGCGCTCGGTCGTCTGACTTCTTCTTTTTCTTTTGCAGCATCAGTAGCGGCAGTATTAACATTTTGTGGAGTGGGGTTCGTTAACTGACGCGTAATCAGCGAGCTACGTGATGGACCTGTGTTTGAAATGGCTTGAAACGTCAGTCATCGAAATGGCTAATCTGAGAAAAGAAAGAAAAAGGGGGGAATGGTGGTAGTTGAAAATACTGTTTATTTAGCTTTGCTTACACTGCGGGATGAAATTTTATTTTTGAGGGGCGTTCAAAAATTGCCGTTTTGCAGTTAGTTCTGCTGCCCATAGGTGACTTGACAGTAAGCAGATCGCACGCTTTTCCTTGAATCATTGTTTTCGGGCTTAGAAACACGAGTGTAAGAAGTTGTCCCCTAGTGTAGGGTAGCCAACCAGACGAATTTCTGGTAAATATCTTTGCCTTCTCTTTGTCTTTTTTCCTCCCTAACCAAATGGTATGAAGAGCTCCAGAGCAAATTAGGAGAAATTGAGAAGTAAAAACGAAATTGGAAGAATCTCACAGAGCGTCCTAGCGTCCGTGTCTAACGCCTTTTCCTTGTGTGCGCGTCCTTTTGGGTTTGCTGGTACCCCCTTTTCAAGTTCACCATTCACCAACTGGCCCAAGAGATTGCGCTAATGCTCACCCACATGTTGCAGGGCCTCCCACGTAACTTGAGCCAAACACTAAAAGTATACAACTGCCATGTAGCTAGACAGAACCAAGGTAATGTTGTTTGCCATCGCTTGGAGATACTCAGATTATTTTTCTATTCCGCCTAACTAGATAATTGGGGTAATTAAGTAACCAACTTCCCAAATGCTATAATTAGATGAAAAGTGTCAATGAGAAAATTTTAGAGCAACATGAAAAACTCCCGATACAGCTTTCTGTTGCTCAACACGTGCTACATAAAAGTGTTTTTCCGAGCGTGAAAGAAGCCCGCAAATACGCGCAACATTGCCGCGGGACTGGCCCTTCTAGGCCCTTTGCGTGTATTCGCCGGCTACAATCATATTTATTTTCATCCTATGCAACGTGTGATCTCATGGTATGTTTACGTTTATGCACAACGCCATTCACGAGCTATGCCAAGATGAAAACACTGATTCTGTAAAACACCGACTGAAAACGCCGACCCTCAGATGTGGATGCTTGTTATCACTGATTGTGAAAACAGCCGCGACATGCTGACTGTTTGGGATCGCACCGCTGGTACGATCTGTTGGGAACTCGGCGCTGACGCCCGTGGTTGTACCTGGGTCGCAAGCCCCAAGGGTAGCGTTGGCCTGGCGGCCTGGGGTACAACTGGAAGCATCCGAAGGTCCCGGCAAAGCATGAGTCGACTGGTAACAACGAAACAACTTGTTTATTTTAACATCGCAAAGAGTTGGCGGTCAGGTTTGACCGTAGTAGAGAGACGGGAGAGCACTTCACTCAACAGAAGAAATCGGAGCCCTCCCTTTGGCGTCCGGGGGCAGCTGTTTTTATACTCTCGCAGTTGAGGGCAAGAAGGAACCCCTCAAAAGACGAGCACGTGAATGTACAATGGGCTAATGGTGACGCACACTGTCGTAGCGATGCCGTAGCACCATGTCGAGCACGATCTCGTAGCACCCTGTCGTGGCGCTGCCGGTCGGACACAATGACTGTAATGAGAGGATGGTCCCTGCTTTGGCATCGCCTGTTTCGGGCACAATGACTGGAATGAGATCCCTGCTTTGGCATCGCCTGTTTCGGGCCCAATAACTGGAATGAGATCCCTGCTTTGGCATCGCCTGTTTCGGGCACAATGACTGGAATGCGAGGATGATCCCTAGGCGGTCGCATCGCCGCAGTCGCGCCTGGAAACACCTGGCGATGAGTGTTGCGGCGACGACGATCGGGCCAAAATGTCTGCCGCCCCGCCGCAGTCGCGCCGGCAAAACCACGTGTCGCAGGCGAAACGCAACAGACCGCCCCGCCGGGGGAAGGAGATCCCGATGGACAGGGGACTGCATCCGCTGTCCGGAGGGATGTCGCTCGATGATGCTCATAACCGAAGTCGGGCGTCCCTCGACGTTTCTTGAGCGCAGCGCACAGAGAAGGCCTCGTTCTCTTGTTCAGGTTCGCACGGGACACTGCAAAGTGACTTCGGGAGAGTTCACATTTTTGTTCTCGTTCCCGGCAAGCGTTAGAACTACGCTGAAACTCAACCGCTCAGTCAGCAAGCACGGCACAACCCTCACTAAGCCCTGCCAGGCTCTTTCCCCTTTTTATACCACTGCCTAGTTCCTTACAGTAGTCTAGCATCACTCAGAACGCGTCCACAAATTGAAAACTTGCACTAGAAAGCATATCATCACTTTGAAACACTAAACAAAAGCAATATGTTAAAAAAAATCCTGCCTCAGGAAGAAAAACATCAGTAACCAACAATTTTGAGGCTGATTCCTACGTTAGGGGCTTCGACTTAAGCCATCGGCGTTACCGTTGAGACTCCCCTTTTTGTAACGCACCTCAAAGGAATATTGTTGTAAAGCGAGGCTCCAGCGCAGGAGGCGGCCATTTTTGGGAGAGATGGTCTGCAGCCATTGGAGAGGGCAGTGATCCGTCTCAATGATAAACCTCGAGCCGGCTAGATAGCATGACAATTTCTGAACGGCCCACACGAGACACGCACACTCTTTCTCGGTGGCGCTATACGCCTGCTCACGACTGGTCAGCTTACGACTAGCATACAGGACGGGGTGTTCTACTTCTCCATTTTCCCGTTGGCACAGTACAACGCCCATGCCTCGCTCACTAGCATCGCACTGAACAATGAACCCTTTTGTATAGTCTGGCGATCGTAGCACAGGCTGGCTTGTTAGGGCACTCTTTAGGGCGCTAAAAGCTCTTTCCTTTGTCTCGTCCCAGACGACTGTTTGAGGCTCTGTCTTTCTTAGAGCATCCGTTAGGGGAGCCGCGATATCAGAGTACCTAGGGATGTACCTCTGATAGTAGCCGGCGACACCCAAGAACGACCGAATATCGGTCTTGGTGCGCGGTTGCGGAAAGTCTCGCACAGCGGCCACTTTTATTTCAGAGGGGCGGCGACGACCCTGACCAATCACGTGACCGAGGTAGACAACCTCGGCCTGTGCTAACTGGCACTTAGGAGCCTTGACTGTCAAGCCCGCTTCGCGCAGGCGGGTTAGCACTGCCCGCAAGTGTGTCATATGCTCAGACCAGGATGCGGAGAATATCGCTACGTCGTCTAGATACGGTAAAGCGAATTCTTGCTGTCCCCGCAACACTTTATCCATGAGACTTGAAAAACAGTATGGCGCGTTCTTCAAACCAAAACTCAACACTTTAGGACGGAATGTTCCCATTGGTGAAATGAACGCCGCATACCTACTAGCCTCTTCTGTAAGTGGAACCTGCCAATAACCCCTGACAAGATCTAGGGTGGAAATAAACTGAGCGCTACTAACTTTCTCAAGGCGCTCCTCGATGTTAGGGATCGGATAAATTTGATCCTTAGTGATGGAATTAAGCCTGCGGTAGTCGACGCAAGGACGAGGTTCCTTGCCCGGTACCTCAACTAAAATCAAAGGGGAGGTATAATCACTCTCACCTGCCTCAATAACACCGAGCTGTAGCATTTTCTTTACCTCAGCCTCCATAATATCGCTCTGGCGGGGTGACACCCGATACGCCTTGGATCGTACTGGCTCTGTGGAGGTAAGTTCTATATCATGAGTAAGTACAGAAGTCCTACCAGGCCTCTCAGAGAACAGACCTTGAAACTCTTGTAATAGCTGGTGTAGTTCGGTTTTCTGCTCAGGCGACAGCGGTGCTTTACTGATAAGGTCACTAATGACTTGACCGGTGTCTTCCCTGTTCGTCACTGAGCCTAGTCCCGGAAGCTCGATCGGAAGCTCTTCAGGAACGTTTACCATCATGCACACCACTGCTTCCCTTTGTCTATAAGGTTTGAGCAGATTACAGTGGTAAACTTGCTGTGCTTTCCGCTTTCCTGGCAGACTTACCACGTAGTTAACGTCCGACAGTTTCTGAACAATTCGTGCTGGGCCCTCCCACTGCACGTCTAGTTTGTTGTTTAGCGATGTGCGCAATATCATGACCTCATCGCCAACCTCAAAACGACGGGCCCTGGCTGTCCGATCATAATAAACCTTGGCCCTCTGCTGGGCCTTTGTCATTGCTTCACCTGACAACTCCTGTGCCCTTCTTAAGCGTTCGAGGAGCTTAAGCACGTACTCCACCACGACTGGGTCGTCGCCCCTACCTTCCCACGATTCTCGAAGCATGCGAAGCGGAGATCGAAGCGAGCGACCGTACACCAGTTCAGCTGGCGAAAACCCCGTAGCCGCATGCGGCGCGGTTCTTAACGCAAACATCACCCCAGGCAAACACAGCTCCCAGTCAGTTCGATGTTCAAAACACAACCCTCTCAACACGCGCTTCATGACGGAGTGGAGCTTCTCAACGGAATTCGACTGTGGGTGGTACACTGAGCTGTGTAGCAGCTTTACCCCACACCTTTCGAGAAAAGTTGTCGTCAAAGCGCTAGTAAACACTGTGCCCTGATCTGATTGAATTTCTGCAGGAAAACCAACTCGCGCAAATTTGGACAGTAGAGCATTAACTATCTCAACTGAGCTGAGTTCTTTAAGCGGCACTGCTTCAGGGAACTTTGTCGCTGGGCAGATCACAGTCAAAATGTGTCTGTACCCCGTGGCTGTTACCGGCAGAGGTCCCACAGTATCAATAACGAGCCGTCTAAAAGGCTCCGTAATGATAGGTACCAATTTCAACGGCGCCCTCGATTTGTCCCCTGGTTTGCCCACCCGCTGACAAGTGTCACATGTCCTCACGAAATGGTCTGCGTCCCGAAAACACCCTGGCCAATAGTACTCTTGCAAGAGACGGTCCTTAGTTTTCTTAACTCCTAGGTGTCCGGACCACGAACCCCCATGCGACAAGCGCAACAGATCCTGACGATAGCATTGAGGCACGATCAGCTGATCGAACTCCACTCCTCTTCGGTCCAGATACTTCCGGTACAGGACTCCACCTCTTTCCACAAAACGCGCAGTTTTCCTGGCGATACCTTCTTTGACATTGCAGCGCACGTTTTCCAGGCTGCCATCCTTTTTTTGCTCGGCTATCAAAGCCGACCGGCTGACTTTTAGCAACCTATCAAGTCCGTCTGACGTAGGCGCGATGAGCAAATCAGTAGATAGCTCTTCTAACTTTCCCGAATCGGGATTTTCCTCTCCAGTATCTGGCGCCTTCAATGCTACAGACTCAATTTTATTCAGTTCGGGCGTGCTCTGAATATCAGCTTGCTGCGCCTCTGACCCTTTTTCGTTGTTTGATAACGTCGGCCCCGCAACTACCGCCTTTGCAGCGAGCTCCCGAACCTTCGATCTGGTTAAGGCCTGAACACTAGCTTCACCAAACAAAAGCCCCTTCTCGCGCAGGAGGTGATCGGACCTGTTTGAAAATAGGTACGGGTACTGGGGTGGCAGCATAGATGACACTGCCGCCTCCGTCTCAAGCGCTCCGAAAGGTCCTTCAATAAGCACCTTTGCTACTGGCAGACACACGCTATGAGCTTCCACGGCTTGCTTGATCCATGCGCACTCGCCCGTGAACATATGGGGTTCTACGTAAGATGGGTGAACTACATCCATCGTAGCTGCGGAATCGCGAAGCACTCGGCACTCTTTCCCGTTCACGAGGAGGTCTCGCATGTAAGGCTCGAGAAGCTTCATGTTCTCGTCAGTGCTGCCTATTGAAAAAAACACAACTTTTGGTGTTGTTTCCGGACACTGCGCCGAAAAGTGACCCGGCTTCTGGCACGTATAACAAACGCCCGCTCGCCTCATCTCGAACCGCTTTCTGCGTTCGGCTTCGGCTGCCGCCGTCTCCTTAGGTTCGGTCGCACTGCTTCCACTCGCATCCGCACTACGCGTGTTCCCCCTTTAATCTCATGGGCGTGAACTTCGGCCTCTCAAACTTCGAGCCAAATTCACCCTTTTGACCGTCCTTAGCTCTGCGAGCCCGACGCGTCACAAACTCCTCGGCTAGCTCAGCGGCTTTAGCCACCGTACAAACGTCTGGCCTATCCAAGACCCAGTATCGCACGTTCTCAGGTAACCGACTATAAAACTGTTCTAGCCCGAAACACTGCAGAACTTTATCGTGGTCACCAAACGCTTTCTCTTCTTTGAGCCACTCCTGCATGTTCGACATAAGCCTATACGCAAACTCTGTATATGACTCACTTTTGCCTTTCTCATTTTCCCGAAACTTCCGACGGAACGCCTCCGCAGACAGCCGGTACTTTTTTAGAAGACTCGATTTCACTGTGTCGAAATCCTCTGCCTCCTCTCTATCCAAGCGAGCGACTACGTCGGCCGCCTCGCCGGGTAACAAAGTGAGCAAGCGCTGTGGCCACGTTTCCCGAGAGAACCCCTGCTTCTCGCACGTTCGCTCAAAGTTAACCAGGAACAAACCAATGTCCTCTCCAAGCTTAAACGGCCGCATCAGGTCAGTCATTTTGAACAATACGCGTTCTCCTGCACCGTGTGCCTGACTTCCATTACGAGCGCGTTCCATCTCTACCTCAAGACGCTTCATTTCCAAAGCGTGTTGACGGTCACGCTCTTGTTGCTCTCGCTCTTTCTGTTCTTTAAGTTCGCGCTCCTGTTTCTCTTTTTGCTCTTTAAGTTCGCGCTCCTGTCTTTTTGACCTCTCCTCAATAGTCTCAAGGCATTCCGACAGCTCGTCATCCTCAGCCTCTAACTCAAGAATAGCCTTTATCAGTTCTGGTTTTCTTAGTTTGTCTGAGACATCCAGACCCAACTCTCTTGCAAGCTCCAACAATTTCGGTTTGCGCAACGACTTCAAATCCATGGCTGCTCTGAATGCTGCTTTCTCTACTGCTTACTATTGTCTTGCCGCAAACTAACCCGGCAGCAACGACAACCACAATTACCAGCTCTGTTTCTGACACTAACAAAAGCCTGGCAAAGCTCAGAAGAAGAAAGTCCCGCACTCACCTAACCTCGCAGGCAGGAATTCCGCGCAGTCGTTCCGCTGCAGGCAACCAGTCGTCACACAGGGCTCGTTGCACTGCTCCCGGATCGTCGTTGAGCTGCTCAGCATACAGTCAACTGCATCTCTTCGCTGCTGGCCTCCGTTGTCGCGATCTCGCCGCTGGCAGACAGTTGTTTGAAGTCGTAGGCGATCTCACCGCTGGCAACCAGATGTTTGAAGTCGGAGGCGATCTCACCGCTGCCAACCAGATGTTTGGATCGCACCGCTGGTACGATCTGTTGGGAACTCGGCGCTGACGCCCGTGGTTGTACCTGGGTCGCAAGCCCCAAGGGTAGCGTTGGCCTGGCGGCCTGGGGTACAACTGGAAGCATCCGAAGGTCCCGGCAAAGCATGAGTCGACTGGTAACAACGAAACAACTTGTTTATTTTAACATCGCAAAGAGTTGGCGGTCAGGTTTGACCGTAGTAGAGAGACGGGAGAGCACTTCACTCAACAGAAGAAATCGGAGCCCTCCCTTTGGCGTCCGGGGGCAGCTGTTTTTATACTCTCGCAGTTGAGGGCAAGAAGGAACCCCTCAAAAGACGAGCACGTGAATGTACAATGGGCTAATGGTGACGCACACTGTCGTAGCGATGCCGTAGCACCATGTCGAGCACGATCTCGTAGCACCCTGTCGTGGCGCTGCCGGTCGGACACAATGACTGTAATGAGAGGATGGTCCCTGCTTTGGCATCGCCTGTTTCGGGCACAATGACTGGAATGAGATCCCTGCTTTGGCATCGCCTGTTTCGGGCACAATGACTGGAATGAGATCCCTGCTTTGGCATCGCCTGTTTCGGGCACAATGACTGGAATGCGAGGATGATCCCTAGGCGGTCGCATCGCCGCAGTCGCGCCTGGAAACACCTGGCGATGAGTGTTGCGGCGACGACGATCGGGCCAAAATGTCTGCCGCCCCGCCGCAGTCGCGCCGGCAAAACCACGTGTCGCAGGCGAAACGCAACATGACGTTTCATACGTGCTTTCACAGTCAACTCGCCAACTTCCCCTCCTTAGCGTCAAGGAAGATAGGACCGCGATGGCCACCGCTTGCGTGTTGAGCGCCGTGGCTTTGATGAACCTGTTTCGTTTATTTACAACGGAAACGGGCGAGGGCACTCCTTATGACTCACTTAAGGATACGTAGGGATGCCTACAGAGAGCCGAAAAAAATATTTATGGATGACTGTTGGCCACACTGCTGCACAGCCACAGACAACTCACAGTTAGGCAGATGATCTTTAAAAGAGATACAAAGTAAAAAACGCAGCGTTTGGTTACCATGACAACGAGCAGCAGGAATCCAAACCGTGATCACCAGAAGCCGGTCGGTCAGCCTTTTCATTCGTGGTGAAATCGCTTTAACAGAGCGAAAATCTCACGAAAGGCTATTGTCGAAAATCAGTTATACACTGTGCCAACAACCGGTCAATCAGATCGACATAGCCAACAGCAATATAACTAAAACACGCTGTGCGCATAGGGATTAAAGGTTGCTACACCAATCCCAGTCACTGCGTCGCAAGGATTCACTGCAGCATGCTGGCCCGGAATTGTCTCGCAGAAAACACTTAACTCTTTAAGTCCGACAGTTAAATCTTTATTTCGCCAGCGTGGTTTTTCGGCCACATGTAGTACAGCTTTGTTACTCCTGCCGTGAGTGCTGCCCTCCGTCTGATATTACCTTGTGGTGTCGTCTTGACCGCGCATGCGCGCCACCGAAGGATTATCGGCAAAGCTGCGGCCAAAGCGGCTTACTTTATTGACGCAACATCTTACGGTTTATTGCGCTATAACGGGTATTTCGCAGTGTAACAGGCGAAGATTACGAGTCTCTTCCTTCGCTCGCAATCCAAGTACGACAACGTAATACTTGCCCCCCCCCTCTTCCCCCTCCTTTTATTTCTTCTTTCTTTATTGGAGCGCTTCTCTAGCGTTTCTCGACGCAACCGATCCAGAATGGGGCTCTTAAAACCTTAATGTTGGAAGAATGCCAAAATACTGAGGGGCAAGAGCAGATCCAGTAGCTTAACGTTTTCATTATTTTTTTCTCTGTGCTGCGTAGTAGCGAAGACATCATATTAGTCGACTATTTCACAACCCCCTTTCTACCCCCCTCTCTCTCTATCCACATCTCTCCCTTTATCGACCGCCAGTAAAACTTCTGACCACTCGCATCTTGTTGCAACGTTGAGCGACATTCTCTCATTAGGTCAACCATTTAATTGCGGTCATTGACTTGCGCCTATGGTTACCACATCAATCGTAACAAAGGTCCGGTATTAAAGTATGGTGCGGCGAGTGGAGTGGGAGACAGTGGAGTAGGTGTTGCCGTGGCAGCTAATAACTCTAGATTTCTTTTGAAACAAGTTTGTAACAAAAAAAAAATACAAAGCTGGGACAAATTTTAGACAGTTTGAATACGCAACAGAAGTGGAAAGCAGTATTGTGCTTCAACTTGAATGGGGACTGAGTGCACTACTACGTAAAACGCAGCTGCTGCAATTTTAGCAGAATGTGAGTTCATGAGTTCAATTCACTCATTTCACTTTGCCTTTTGATTCACCCGGTCTGCCCTGTGGGTGCCATCGCGTCATTGTTTTCGAGAGTTTATAACTACTAGAGCCAGATTCGGAAAAGTGTACCCCCGGATATAAAACTTTCTCAAAATTCTAACTGTTTATTTAAACATTAATACTTAAGCTTAGTTTCATTATCATATTACTGACCATTTCTTATCTGTTGGTCACTGTGTGTTAGAACACTTCCCCGCTGCATGTGATTATAGCACTTCTTTTTTCTCTCAGTGTGTATATGGTAGTACAATGTTCTTTTTAACGTTTATGTCTTGTATATATGTACACGCCGCCATTCTGTCCTTTATGAGTTGCCCTGCTCCTGCCTAACAATTACTAATCGGACCCACTACTAACCTCTGGCTAAGGGTTCAAAAAGTGTTTGTACTTCTAGTACGATTTCATTACAGGCAAAGCAAGCAAGAAAGAAAGGAAAGAAAGAAAGAAAGAAAGAAAGAAAGAAAGAAAGAAAGAAAGAAGGAAAGAAAGAAAGAAAGAAAGAAAGAAAGAAAGAAAGAAAGAAAGAAAGAAAGAAAGAAACGTACTACAATGCGGGCCTACAATTTAAGCCGGCTAGCGCATCTGCATACCGGTTGAACGGGCACCTGGTATCCTCTACGCAAGACACCAGCTCAGCCGGTCGTGAACAGAACAGGTGGTGATTCTACTTTCGGCCCGTGTACTGTTACTCCTCAGTTGAACCTTGACGTGCATGGCCTCCTGCACATAATGGCGCAGAATTTAGGTCATATATTTACGAGCAAACAGTAACCACAAATTATCAAGCAGTAAGCAAATTAAGAGGTCGAGAGTGAATGAGACAGTGGTCAAGCTATTGGTGCACCTCATCTCTTGCGGTTATTCGAGTAAAGCTTCGATTTCGATTAATTCGAACATGTTAGTCGTGTGAAAGCAGCACGGGCCAAGTGAGCCAGTCATTCGTCATCGCAATTTCGCGTTGCACACATCTGAGAATAGACAGCGTGTTCAAGGGCTTCCCATCGCCTGCAGGGAGTCGATGTCAATTATTTATACTGGCGGTTCAGGACAACGAACACATCGATGCAAGTAGAGTGAAAGGAAGAGGTACCGTGGAGCTCAGAAAAAAACAATAACGAAAAGTTAATTGCCCCGTTCATCGCACTCTTAGCACAAATGACGAAGACTGGAATCAAGCCAAGGATTTAACGATGTGAACAATGTGCAATGACGTCTAAAAATTATTGGGAATTGCGTCTACTTCCCCAGACGAGCTTGAGCTTCGCCAGAGTATACTGCTTTCCTCTGCGCGAAACATTATGCTTGTAGGAATACTCAGCGGCTCAGACAATGAAGGTAATTTCTTTTTCAGAGAGAGAAAGTGAACTGTATATGCGGCTGTAATAAGTTATTTCAGTTTATTTGCTTTATTTTATTTTCTTCGTGCACTCGTACCTTTATTTTGTTAGCATCATCATTATCACTTTCTCCCACTCATTTTGTTCCCCATACTCCAACTTGAGCCGCAGTTTAGGACACAGAAATTTAGGCCAACCTCTCAGCTGTTTTATTATTATAAAGCTCTAATTCTTTCTCTTTTATCTGCGCACGATTATCGACGAAGTTTCATGAGCAGAACCCGATGTCAAATCAATCATTTGTTGATTGACTGTATTTGCGACAGCTGAATGTGTGCCTCTTTTTTTTTACGTATTGTTCGTTAAACCGAATGCCACATCGTTCACGTCACTACAGCGCGTTTTGCAAGCGTAACGTGAGTGTGTTCCTAACCTCGCGAAAGCGTCTTCTACCATAGGGTGCGGTAATTCAATGGCGCTTAATATGCCTCGGTTGGGCACTCCCGCAAGCAGTTTGCTAGGTAAATTCAAAAGGTTATGCAACGAGTATTTAGTGACAGACATCTCCAAGACGAGGCCGACAACCCCCGGTAAATGGCTATAACGCCGGCAAACAGAAAGGAGCACGAGCAACGTCGTACAAACAAAATAGCGAGAAGACAGAAGGTTGCGCGAACTGCTACGTGCGCAGAAGATTGCAAAGGACCACGTCGGCGGAAACTGAGGCGCGTCTCGCTACGCTCACCACAGTCATACGAGAGATCCCAAGTCGGACAGCGACGGCTGCACGGCAGATACCTCGTCTTCGAGCCTCTGCGTAGCTCTGGTAAGCGGCTCGGCAGAAGACGCGCCACCTTCGCATACCGCCGCGCATCGATTTTGAATCGCGCAGTTCAGGCACGCATCCCGATTGGACAAAAAACGAGTCTCCGCCGACGGTTCACCGCTATAGCGCGGCTTCGTCAGCGCCTGCTGTATGCGCGCTAACGTTTGATGCAGGCTTAGGTGTGGAACGTGCGGTTGCCGCCTTTACTTGTTAGAACCTACAGACTACACCGGGTAAAAATGCTGTCTGTGTGCGTGCATGTCTCGCTAAATATCGTTGGTCAAAGCTGCGTTCGCTAAATCAAGATGATTTAAGGAAAAAAAGAGTCCGCTTCTGGAATATCCTTCGTCGTGGGAAATATTATTGCGTGCGTGCGTGTGTGCGTGCGTGAGTGAGTGAGTGAGTGAGTGAGTGAGTGAGTGAGTGAGTGAGTGAGTGAGTGAGTGAGTGAGTGAGTGAGTGAGTGAGTGAGTGAGTGAGTGAGTGAGTGAGTGAGTGAGTGATAAATGAAAGGTAGGGAGGTTAACCAGTACTGAGCTCGGTTGGCTACCCTACACTGGGGAAATGTAAAGGGGGACGGAAAGATTAAAAGAAGAGAGAGTGAGTGAATGAGTGACCGCAATAGCAGTAAGCGTTGTTATCGACAGTTAAAAACTAGTAACGGTCGAGGACACATGAATACCCAGACTGAAAATTTACCATCTGGATTCGGAAAGTGGGGCTCAACAAGTTTGGCATCAGTCACTTTGGTGTCTTAAAGTAGTGTAAGGCATGGCGTCGCAGCATACCGTACGGGCATGCCCCAGAGCTTAAGGTGTTGACCACTGCAGCGCCATGTGAATGTGGGTGTAGACGACATATATGTCAGTATTTACAGTGCGTTTCTTAAAACAAAACAAAAAAGATAGTTAATAGAAATGAAGTCTACTCGTAACTTCATCACGACAAATTCCTTAATATGAGTCAAAAGCGTGTTGTGACAAACTCCAAGAGTCAAAACCGCGACATAGCCGTCCCGTTCCAGAGAGAGAGAAGGGAAAACGGAAAGGCAGGGAGGTTAACCAGACTGAGTCCAGTTTTCTACCCTACACGTGGGGAGGGGAAAGGGGAGTGAAAGAGAGAGAGAGAGAGAAGTTAGGTGTAGGATGTCTATAGTCGGGCACTCAAGTCTGTTGCCCTCAGGTAGCGAAAAAGCGCTCGAACTGCTTTATGGGCTAATGAACTGTGAGGCCAGGCTCCCAAGATCTTGGCTTCCGTAAATGGCCTGTCATCCAGTCTATTTAAGGCACACTGGAAAGTCTCACGTTGATTATCAAAGCGAGAACAGTGGCACAGAAGGTGACTGATGGTCTCTTCACACTTGCACTTAGCGCACATTGGTGAATCCGCCATTCCAATACGATAGCTGTAGGAGTTGGTGAATGCTACTCCTACCCATAGCCGACACAGCAGTGTTGCGTCACGTCGTGGAAGGTTCGCTGGTAATATAAGTTTCAGTGATGGGTCGAGGCTGTATAAACGACACTTAGAGTTCTGTGGTGTATGCCAGCAACCTAACGTGATTGTACGAGCGAGACTGCGAAGCTCTCTTGCAGCGTCGACTCTGGATAAAGGTATAAGGAGTGTTGGTGAGCCAGCCTGGGCACGTCGGGCAGCGTCATCGGCGACGTGATTACCAACGATGCCACAATGTCCCGGCAGCCACTGAAATATGATATCATGTCCTCGTTCAGAAGCGCAATGACAGGTTTCGTTGATTTGTGACACCAGCTGTTCATAATTGCCACGTCGTAAACTTCGCAAGCTCTGGAGGGCTGCTTTCGAGTCACAAAATATTGCCCATTTGTTGGGTGGTTCTTTTTCAATGTATTCGACAGCAGCGCGAAGAGCGGCCAGTTCGGAACCTGCAGATGTCGTTACGTGTGAAGTCTTAACCTTGATGACGACTGATTGAGATGGTAGAACAACGGCGCCCGTAGAATATTTCGAGACGGAACCAACCGTGTAAACATGAATTCGGTTAGCGTATGAACAATGCAGAAGTTCCAACGTGATCTGCTTGAGAGCCGCGGTGGTCAGGCCAGCTTTCTTCCCTATTTCTGGAACAGCAAGGTACACAGGAGGCTTCTTCAAGCACCACATAGGGGATGGCGTTCTCGTTGCGGGTGAGTGCCTCAAAGACAAAGAGTGCCGGTTAGCCGCAATTGATCTGGAGAACGCTGCCTTGGGTCTTTTCTCAGACAAGCGAGCGAGATGGTGGTCAGGGACTCTGCATATATGGCGAACATGCGCCCGGAGTGCGTCGATATCTATACGGGCCCTTATTGGGTCGTCTCTCGCGGTGGCAATTGTTGCCACGGTTGAAGCATTTCGAAGTAGCCCCAGACATGTTCGAAGGGCTTGGCCTCGAATGCTCTGTAGGACATGGATGTTAGTTTTGTTAGCATTGGACAGCACCGGTGTGCTGTATCGCAAGTATCCTAGGAAGAGCGTCCTGTATAGTTGAAGCATAGATGCCACGGATGTGCCTCACGTTTTACCGGCAAGAAACCTTAGTATATGGGAGATAGAAGTAAGCCTCTTCTTCAAGTATGAGATGTGGGGGCTCCATGAAAGGTCTCTGTCTATAATAACGCCTAGGAATCGGTGAGTTTTTGCGTAGGAAATTGGTTGGTGGTCAATAGAAATGGGGTACCAGGTCATGGGTTTGTGGGTAAAGGCGACTAAGGCGCACTTCTCGGTCGAAATGCTGAGGCCTTGTGCACGCAGGTACGATGATGTTAGGGTCACTGCTTTTTAGAGCCGTGCACGCACCTGGAGACGTGTAACTGCCGAGGCGCATATGCATATGTCGTCAGCATATATGGAAAGGTTTACTTTATGTGATAGAACGTCGGCAAGTCCAAGGATTGCAAGGTTGAACAAAGTGGGGCTAAGAACCCCACCCTGAGGAACGCCATGGCAAGTGTAATGGTCAGCAGTTGGGCCATCTGCACTGTGCACAAAGAAGGATCTTTTGAATAGATAGCTCCGAATCCACCGAAACATGCGTCCACCAATTCCATTATTTTCCAGGGCATCAAGGATGGCTTCATGCGTTACGTTATCATAGGCGCTTTTCACGTCGAGGAATGGTGCAACCGATATACGCTTGTGGTGTTTTTCTTGCTGTACAGACGTGACTAGGTCGATGACGTTGTCAATAGAGGAACGGCCTCTTCTAAAACCAGCCATGGCGTCGGGGTATACGTTGTGGTGCTCATGATACCCTTCTAGGCGGGTGAGAATCATTCTTTCCATGACCTTCCCAACACAGCTGGACAGCGCAATGGGTGGGTAGGACGCCAGGTCAAGTGGCGACTTTCCAGGCTTCAGGAGTGGTATCAAGCGGCTGGGCTTCCACCGCTCAGGAACGACGCCATCATTCCATGACTGGTTATAACATTCCAGAAGTCTGCTTCGGCCATCTTCACCGAGGTGGCATAAAGAAGCGTAGGTTATGCCGTCTGGTCCTCGCGACGATGAGCGCCTGCATGTGGCCAGAGCAGATGGCGTCACTTTAGGGCGCCTTGCTTGCGCAATTCGTTAAATGTTTAGCATAAATTAACCACTTCTGCGACGGCTTGTGGGACTTTGGCCAACAACAATTTACATGCGTCATCTGCTATCGCTTTAATGATTTGCTTGATCTGTCCGACTCGGTCATCGACGGATTTATGTGCTTGCACGAGTCGATGGCGTCTTCAGCATAACTGGTGACGTCCTCGCCTGGTTGCTGAGCACACCCACGGAGTAACTGTTCTGCGCGGAGTTTTCACACTGCGGGGCGGCTGAAGGCTTCTGCAAATCTCGCTTGTAATGCAGCTCAGTCGGTAATAACCGCTTCATGATTGCGGAAGCAGAGATTCGCGACGCCGGTC
Organism: Dermacentor variabilis; assembly: GCF_050947875.1. Taxonomy (NCBI): domain Eukaryota; kingdom Metazoa; phylum Arthropoda; class Arachnida; order Ixodida; family Ixodidae; genus Dermacentor; species Dermacentor variabilis. The sequence goes on along the minus strand of NC_134569.1, from coordinate 48,472,517 downwards.
AAGTAAAAAGAAAATTACGTTTCTCAGCTTAGTCGCATCGCCCCACTTGTATGCATTTGCCCTCTGATAGGATGTCATCCAGTGGTCAGTCCTACTGAATATCGCCGGGTCACGCTGACGCAGCACGTCGGGACAGACGATGACCGGAGTCGGGGAAGTACCTTAAGCGATGGTTTCGCAGGACATTTTTGACGCTGAAGGCAAGGTCCCAGCTTTAAAGTTTACCCGGAACCTGCGCCAAATTATAAGGGGATTTATTTAAAGTTGTCGTAAGGCCTCACAAAACCAGTCTAAGCTTGAGAACAGCAGCTGATACCTCGCGCCCGCCGTGCTGTTGACGCCAGGCTGCTCGTTTTGTCTTCTTTAGTTCCCAACAAATATTGTCTCCGTTCCTTACTGCATTATATAAATTCCAAAGAGAGTGTGTCCCATGGCCATCATCTGAGTACGAACGTTGAACAAATTAGTCCTGTACAGCGAAGTTGTTAAGGACTAGTTTCCCCAGGATTGTGACCTGTGTAGACACAAAACTTCCCATACGTGGGCCGATCCTGAGGTTAGTGCAATGGCAGGCGGACCCACGGCGGAGGTACAGTTCGCCATTAAGGGGCCCACATACACAGTTTCGCTGGTCATACCTCTTCCCGGAGTAGAAGGGCAACGAGTTTTTTTTTATTTTCAAGAATTATTTGAAGGCCTCTTGCCCGAGTACAACGCTTGAGAATCAAGGGACAAGTTCACAAAGCTTATCATTCGAAATAATTACTTGTCAGAAGTCGTCCGCTTTCGTTAAAGACACGTTCGTTATCGCAATTCGCAATGAAGGCCTCCTGCACTAGTACGGTGCTTTAGGATCAACGGACAAGCTCACATAGCTTATGGTTCGAAATAACAGATTGTCATAAGTCTTCCGCTTTCACAAAAAACACGTTCGTTATCGCAATTCACTGATGTGTTTTCTTTCAATTGCTCTAGCGTATTCAAGCGGCATTGTGAATCCAGCTCCAAGCTCGTTGAAATACGATGCACGTGGAACTGATCCAGAGATATGCTAAAATTACGAAGCCTCGAGCACAAAGCATAGAATAATTTTGAAAAGCGATGTTTCAGTCACATTACCGTGACCCACTAGGCACTCAAATAGCGGCCGTATAGGTTTAACGCATAGAGTGGTGGTAGCGGCTCGATATTTTGATGATCGCGTCCGTCGTAATTCGCGATCCATCTACAAGGTCCGTCCATGTCAACTCGAGAACAAGGTCACGCTTAGGAAACTGCGCGCTCGGGAAAATGTACATTTGAAAGCATGAACTTCTGCGGGGTGGCTCTCAAAGGGCATCTTGAGAGACGATTATCAGCCGCGCAGAACAAACGGAGCAAATATTACAAAATGGAGGTCGTGCACGCGCATGACAGGGAAATCGACAGATGCCTGTGGCGATGAAAAACAAGAGCAGGGACCTGCTCGGCAGCGCATTTTGTTTTTCTGCAGCTCGTCGCTGAATGGTTTAATATGGATAAATGCTGCTATGTTACCTATAGATTGGTACATGGCCGCGGGTGTTCTTTCACTTTCCTCTTTGTGTCCAGCAAACGCAGCGCTGGACAAACTGTGGTTTGTTTCGACTATACAGTAGACTTCACAAGACGAACTTGAAGGGACCGTGAAAATATATGTTCGCTTTACCCGAAGTTCGTCTCAACAGAATTGATCGATGGAACTCAAGATCTGCTAGTCCTGCTTGTCAAGACAAACACGAAGGTACCAAGAAACACCGTTCGCATTGTCAGAAGTGCGCCTTGAAAGCAACGACCCACAGAACTGGCGACCTGCCAGTGCTCCTGCGTCCGAATATCCCCCCCCCCCCCACCACACGATATAATAAATGAAAGCGCCTTAAATCCAAAATGCAGACGCAAAAATAGAGATTTATGAGATTTGCATGACGCAAAATATGTTTTGCGCAATACTAAGCTATTGAGTAATTGTTACTTGCCTGCGGGCTGTGCAAATCTGTGTACGATCTCCAAAGCTGACATTTCACCTAGCATGTTAGCAACTTATTCAGCATACACTAATGTTTCCGAAAATTGCTGCGGAAATTCCCCAGTGGGACTTGTCAAATAGTGCATAAGCACTCTTTCCAGTCGCTCATTTTGCGCATATACGCCAACCAGGCGCATTTCTGGTTAACATCCCTGCCTTCTCTCTTTATTTCCTCCTCATCCTCCATAGGTCTCTGACGTATTCGAACGGGTCAGGCGGTATGATGGCGACGTTTGTTCAGTTTGTTTTTGCTTTTGTTATTGTTGTTGTTGCTGCTACTTTGTTTTGAGTTAACTTGTTTGAGTTGTAGTATCATGCGCTACTGGTGCTATCACACTAACAGCCTCGTCAGCCTGTACCTGTTGGCTGTCCGCATTACGAGGACGGAGGTTATGTATGATGCTTTTCGAGATTTAAAAAAATGTTGACGAGGGGTATACGGCACAGAGAAGTACATTACACGCACCTAAATACACTTAAGACATCATACACCTTGTGTCTCCAGACATCCATTATGGGGGAAAGGCCAAGAGTGGGCACATACCAATTTAACATGCTCAAAGCCCAAGTCTTCTGTTCGGGGCGCACATACCCAGTTGAACATACCGAGTGACCCAAGTGGCCTACTAAGCCAGACAGAAAACAGCAGCAAGTTAAGTGCACATACCCAGTGCTCCAAGTTGTCTTTATCTACCCACAAATACATCTGGCGAGGAACGCCAAACCCCGCAGAATAGATAGGCAAGGAAGAATTCGCTTTAAAAAGAGAACCTATAGGTTGTTAGGGAGTTACCAGCTGCGTTATGTGTGTAACCGGTTCTTGTCACTCGTGCGCAGTGTTCATGCATCTAGTTACCAGCCTCAGGAGGCACGTCGAGGATCACTTGAATTGTTGTTTCTAAGCTGTCAGTTCTGCAGGCTTCCAGGTCATCGTCAGTGCTTGCGTAGCTGTTTACGTTCACCGAACAACCATTCGCTTCTCGTGTACCTAGCCGAGTCGTCGTCTCTAAGTCCGCCGATCCATGGATCTTTCGCTGAGCAGTGTAGTATAGGAGTTTCTGGCGACTATTGAAGTTCGGTTCAGAAGCAGTTAGTGATAAGCCGATCTCATTTGTATAACTTCACTGATAATGTTAGTTTCTTTTTGTGCATCGGATCTTTGAGCAACGAACCAAATGTTCGCACATCGTTCTTAATATCCGAACATGCGGTTTAACCGAGTTCGTCGTAACGGGGTTCTACTGTACTCAACGCAACACAAGGTGCATTTTGCTCATGCGATCTACGAGCCTTCTGCACTAGCCTTCTGCCGTAAGCATTTTGGAGCAGAAATTTTCGCTGTTACTCCGGCTACCTTGGGGACAGTCCTTCATAGCTAGAAACAGCCACCGCCCGCATGAACTGTACCTCCAGAATCGAATCCCTTGTCACCCAAAATTCTTTACTTCTTCTGCGCCAAACGCGTACCTTTCAGCGCAGAAGGCTCATCCTGGATAGCGTGTGACATGTGGTAGCAAGCTACAACATATAAAGAAATTACGCTACGGGATCACATTCTTAGCGAGAGCGCCGGCTTCGTGAGCCAGAAATTATGCCACTACGAAATGCGGGCGGCGGCGACGACTTGAAGCTCTCGCATCAACTTCCTGTGACGGCTTGATTTCTGACAGCGTATGCCCTATGATCTAGATAATCGTTTACAGATAAAGAAGGTATTTATTCGCAGTCTAAATTAATCAACGATTTATTGAGAAGAACCTTTGTAAACTTAGTCTCTGCTGAAACGACGGAAATGCGAGGAAATACTCCCAAATCCGTGACGTCACACTGACGCGCCGGCGCTGCGGTTTGTGTGCGAAGTTCAAGAGAGGCCTTCATTGTCTCCGCTAGCAACCCGCTTTGTTTTTTCGCTGAATAAACTGAAATTGAATTTCTAAAAGAAAATTTTATAAGTCTGAACTTGACTTGACGATTGTCTTCGTAAATGTAAACCTTTACCTGTGTAGGATTTCAGAAAGAGAGTTTACAGGCGTGAGAAGCCTCAGTAACTAGGAAATCTGCTCAAACCGCGAAGTGAGAGACGTCGAACTGTGACCTCCATTCATTTATTTGTTTAGTTATTCATTCCGTACTTGATTTCCTTAAATATGAATTTTTTGTGGACTTATATGTTCACCATCGCGGATTATGACGAACGCCTAAAGTGGAAGGAGTCGGCTTAGTTTTCCCAGCTTAGAGTTATTTAACGGATACTGCAGCTTTCTCAACTTTCATGACACGTCCTAGGCGAAGAAGGCGCTCCTGACACCGTGCGCGTGCCACTTATGCAACATGTGTACAACAAAACGGAAGGACAACAAAAAGTGGTTGGATAGGGGGGGGGGGGAGTAGTGGCTGATAAACATTTATTATAGAAGCTGCACTTTATGATGGCCGGGCCTAAGCCTCCCATGAGGGGACGTACGTCGAAGGTTTGCCTCGCCGCCGCCTCACGGGCGTGCTGGGTCGCCCAGGTTTGTTCGTCGAAGGCGGAGCTCCGGAGAGCCTCACGCAACCTCAACGAGAGGGTCGTGGTGTTAATGTGTGTGTACTGTGCTGTGCACTCCCACAGCATATGCGGAAGCGTAGCCGGGTGAGTGCGACAGCACTGGCAGTTGGAGGTAGTGTAAACGTCGGGGAATATAAGGTGGAGGCGGGCTGGTGAAGGGTACTTGTTTGTTTGTAGCAGACTCTGGGGGTAGTTGGCGTCTGACACCACGTGGCGACAGGTCATTCACCCTAACAACTGAGCCGGAGCCCACGTGCACCGGAGAGGTCATTCACCCTACCCCTCCGGAACCAGAGCCCACGTGCACCGGAGGGGTCATTCACCCGACCTTCTCTGAACCGGAGCCCACGTGCACCGGAGGGGTCATTCACCCGACCTTCTCCCCGGATTCGCCGATGAGAGGATCGACCTCTCCTGCCCGTGCTTGGTTTTGCAGGAGGAGGGGCCCTCCCTCCGTGCCTGTCACGTGTCATTGATGGAAGCAAGATCCCGCCCACAATTTTAGAGAGCTATTTAAGGGGCTCCGAATTGTACTTTGAGACACTTCTTACTTGCGACTTCATACTTCATGCTTTTCTTATTTTCTTTCAACTACGTTTGAATAAACCGTGCAAGTTTCGTACTAGCAAATCGTCTCGCCCCTGCTTGGTCGCCATGATCTACCGGATGCGTGCAGCCCGCCGACAACGCCACGCTAACCAATAAGTAATGTCGGTCGAGCTTCGATAGGCAGGTGTCGCTACTTCTCGGCAGCAGTACGGTACGCTACCCTGGAGTACGCAACAGTAGCCTGCGCCCGGCTGAACTGGGGTTGAGGTTGGGGGAAGGTTCGGTGACTGAGGTAAAATGCCATAACGAAATCGTTATAAGTGGTCAGATTGTCCCTGGTGTCCAACTCGTCTCCAGTGACTCGGCGCGGTTGACTAGGCCTCGCGCAATGGAGTGGGTAACATCGTTGAGGTTGGGGAGGCGTAGATGGACAGGGCCCGCTTGGGCCCGAATCCATGTCAGGGAGACCATGCTGATGGATAAAACTTTACTTGATCTATATAAATGTGGTTGGTCCCTCTTTCATAGGAATCGGTAGGACACGAAAGTGAAACGTGTCTTCCCAGAAGCCGTTGCATGTTTGCTTCGTGAACTCACGGTCCGCTGCAGCGAAAAACGCACGATTTGCGGGTCCGTGACCGTGTTGCAGGTTTACTTTGCACGCGGCGTCCTGTTGGCGAGCGGCGTCCTGCTGCCGAGTCGCTTCGGCGAAGGTACGATGAACTTGGTCCGGCTGCGTAGTGTCTCGCGCAGCCAGTTGAGTTGCGACGCGCTCAGCTTCAGTAATGTGAGTGGCAAAGTTCGCAGCGTGTGCCGCGAAGGCGTTCTACGCTTCAGGCTGGAGTGGTTCTCGCCATACCAAAGCGAGATCAGCCCCATGACCATCGTTGGAGACTTCAATGTGAACATTTCAAGACCAGACAGCAAATGGTTCACTCAGATTGTGCTATACGAGTTTGGTTTGAAGTGTCAGACCAATCCCAGTCACTCAACTACTCAACACCAGTCGTGTATCGACTTAAATTTGACCGAGATTCTGTCAAAGGTTGTAACCGAACCAATCAGTGTATATCACAGTAATCACAAAGCTATCGTCACTACCACTAAATGATGAAAATGGATACATGTGCCCTTGCCTAACCCTGTGTGATGTGCTACAGCTTCGCTGTTCATCTACCTTCATAGAGTCGAATGGCTCCTCAATTTCTTTTTTTTTTTACCCAGTAACTTACGTAATCTTTGTTACCAACGCTGTGTTTCACCAGCTCTATGTTGGTAATCAAATAGTCACAACTGCACGGCTGCGGCGGTGACCGCTGACAGTGTGCAGTGTTGCGGCTTAAGGTTGGCGTTAGGGCAAGGAATTCATCAAGCCTATCGACTGTTATGTCAGGTTGTAAGAATGAAGGAAAAATGATTTATTGGCTTAGTTACACGGCTCCATTTACGGAATTCCGCTTTATGCAGGAGCAAGTTAAACGTCCGAGTTCACAACAGGACCCTCTGTCGACTGCTCGAAAATTCTACACTTTTAGTACCACCGTCTTCCCTAGGCGAATCGACTAGGGAATCTGAAGACTGCCCAGCAGCAAATCACAATAGTCGAATCCGTTGCGATACCTCGCCCATGCTCCCAACACTCCGCAGAAACCCCGCCTCCGAAGCCCGATGATATAGAATATGCGGTAGGCTAGCAACCTGTGATTCCAAGGTCACCGTCGTTGTTTGGTAGCATCATACGGGGCCCCCCTTTCATCCTTAGTTCAGGCTGTCAGGTAATGGTTGGGTCGGTGGCCTTTAGTGGACCCGTCAATCGTCGGTTTCCACGCTGAGTTGACTTCTGAATAGGTGCTGATGGAGGGTTGGTGGTTTGCCTCATGGCAAACGCCTAATCAACTGCGAATTCCAGGTCGCTGTTGTTTGGTAGCAATGTATGGGGGTCTCCATTTAATCCTTAGCTCAGACTGCCAGATATTGTGGGGTTGTGATCTTTTTTGGACCCGTCAAGAGTCGGTGTCCACGCTGCGTGGACGTCTGGATAGGTGCTGATGGATGGGCGGGTGTTTGCCTTGTGGCAAACGTCCAGTGAATGCCCTTTTGGTGTTGAAACATAACAGCAGTAACGCAGCCTACGTGGGAGCAACGAGGTTGCCGTTGTTGTGCCTGGCGATCCCTCGGAGCAAAGGACACTTCACCGGCAGAAATGCGGCTGCCATGGTTGATATTCACGCTTCATCGTTCACTTCAAGACAACAACGTCGCCCTCCTACTACCACGAAGGGCGGTCTGTTGATCCTGATAGAAGAGACCCCTAATTTATGACAGGGTCATTGTTAAGGACTCCCGGGGAAAGGACGTCAACAGCGGTTTCGCAGTTTGTCACGTGGTACCTTGTATTGAGCGACGGTGGGACGTTGAGATTAGGAAAAAGAGTTGAGAGCGGGCCACGGTGGGATGTTGAGGATGGGCAACCGTGGGGGCGATAGGGAACGGGAGGTGGTGAACGATTCGGCGTTTGTGATTGGTCGGTGAATTCCCTCGACGAGTGAAAGAGGGAAATAAACGGCATAAAAAGCGGATCCGGACGGCTGTGAAGGAAGAGACGCTCGGACATGCAAAAACTGCAGCATGTTGTGCGCTCCGATACTTGTAGCCGTGCTTGTAAAACTGAACCATGCACCTTTTTTGAATTTTCTCATTCCCTTCAACGCCGCTCGGAGCTCTTCTTTCTCCTGGCACCTGGCACAGAACCATCCATGGAACCTTCGTGGCCGCACGGACCCCCGACTTCACAACACCGTAGGACTGGGGCGTCGTTGAAGAATCAACACCAAGAACAGCCAGGAAACATCCATGGTACTCGCTAGTACCTCTTCGCTCTCGCTAATGTTTCAATTGCTCAAATCGGCATACATTTCCGAAGCATTTAACTGCAATGACAGTTACGCGGATGCTCTATACAGGCGCGTTCGCGCAGTCACCGTTGGTGCCGCCACCGTCGTTCCTTCCCGCTAACGACAGCGACAAATAGGAGTCTCCAAAGACGCAGAGCGGGGACGTTTAGCTGCAAAAATGACAAAGCGAAGCGGATGTACCACGAATTAATCGGCGGGGTTACGGACAGTGTTCTACCTTTCGCTGCCATGGCGTGAAGGTTGTCCGCACGTATATTATTCTGGAAATCCGTTCTAAGCGGGCACGCCTTGCAAACTTACCCGCTACAATTCGTAAATTGCAACATGTGCCGTAAAGTAATTAATTAGGAAGACAATTAGTGAGTATTTGTTATTTAGTTAAGTATGTGTTTTGCTTTCCCGCGCAAGTAATGTCAGCCTCTCCCAATAATCCTGCTCAAGGACTACAATTGCCTCTGTTATCTGCAACAGGCGATTTTTAAAAATTCCGTAAAACTTAAAGATGATTACACTGTACTTTCTCAGAGCGCTTACTTTTCATCAATGCTAGAACATTACAATTATAACTAAATTTATATTACAATTTCCATTGTCCATCCGACTCTTGTTCACCAAAGGCAGGACAACTACAAAAACAATGTCGACGACGACGTCAGTTACCACGCAAGGCAGTTAACATTACGAGCCATGTTTTGATGTAACAACAGTGAACGACACAAAAATTACGTCACGATGACAATGTCGATTAAGAGTGTGGCTTGACGACCACGGCAATAACGACGGCGGCATGATGCCGCATTGAGCACGACGACGAGACTTCGTTTAGAAAGATGTCACGCATTATCTCCGTTCTTTTAGCTCGTAAGTGCTATTAAACTGCGTTACGCAAGAGCATTATACAGCCAGCGTTATACAACCAGCGTTACACAACCATCTTACTTTCTATCTCGATTTCCTAAGACATGCTAGCACTTTGCGCAATAAAAAACGTTATTGGAGTGCTTCGCTTGGATCTTGTGCGAGTTTCTGCTTACCGTTAACAGCACCGGCGTCTGTGCTGGATCTTCCACATGCTCCTGACCCATCCCAACGGACGAACGCCCCTCATAAACGCGGTTCAACCAAAGCGACAAGACATATATGAGCGAGCCATCATGTTTGGAGATATCGCTTCGAATGTATTCTGGGTTGAGTGAGATTCTGCGTGTTTATTACTTTCTTTTTCACTGCGTCTGTTTCGGTGAAATGCCGCAGACGGAAGCGTTCTGCGGCTGACATCTTGATCCGTTGCCTCAGGTAACCTTGTCTCTAATAAAACCACACATAACACCTAAAATATCAAGAGAACGAGATACCTTGCTGTCCTCTTACTTGTTCTTATACTTTCACGCAATGAGTGCAGCCCTATACCGAACGACTCTCTCGAGCCTCTCGGCACTGCATACTGCGAGCACCGAGTAAGAACCTCCGCGGCAGCTTAGTGGCTTTGGCACTCTGCTGATGAGCACGAGGTCGAGGGTTCGATTCTCAGCTGTTGTGGCAGCAGCCTCAAGCTGACGGAATGGAAAGGCGCTTCTGCACTGGGCCTTGGGGGCAGACCGCCTTTCTTACCAACTAGCGCGCATCTCAGAGCCAGATGCGTGTATTGGTTTGGGGAGCGTTTGGTTTAACTTAGCGCCGAGCATTGGCGGATGTCAAAGCGCTTAGATTACTCCCAGAGCAGTCGAAGCACCGCCCCCACCCCCCCCCCACCCCCCCCCACCCCAAAAAAAAAGAAATATGCGATTTGTGGCGGTTGCGATTTAATGCCACTCAGTGCGGGGCCGGCCGTCCTTTACTTCCATTCCTTTACTCCCATAGATTGTGCAAGAAGCGGTGACAAAGCTCTCACTTACGCAAATCGTAGGTGAAAGGATGCCCGCGACAACACGATCCACAATACACGCGCAAGCCCAAAGCCCAATACGAAAGAAAGAAAGGAAGAGGGGGGAAAAAAGGGACAGGAGTGAGCGAGCGTAAAAAAAAAATAGGCAGAATGAAAAAGGAGGCAGGAGGCGAATCAGGTCGTAGTGAGTTGATAGGCCTAAGAGTTTTGCCAGGTTCCTAATGAAAAGACGATACCCGATTAGTGTGTCCCCCAGACGATCCTTATCCCCCGCTCTCCTTCCGTTGGGCCTTAGTCGCCGGGCCGGCTCAGCTGTCGCGGCCGAGTGAACGTGTGCCACGCCCACCAAGTATATCCCCCACACCCCCACCCCACTGCTCCTCTCGCCTTGGCCACCCGCTACCGGATTGGAGGCCCTCCTGCTAGTCCGTGTACACGAGAGACGACCGCGGAAACGGTAATTGAATTTTCTTCTCCCTCGTAAGGAGTCGCTCCGCGTGCTGCTTGCAGTGCGAGGCACACAGGCGGCGAGCAACGGCGGGAACAAAGGGTGGAAAAGAAAACGCCGCTAGCGACCGGGATAAGCGGCAGTAAAGGAAGAAGTAGAAGAAACGGAAATGAGCGGATGAAGGAACGAGCCCACAACACGACGTGCTGAAAAGCAAAAACAAGAGCGTTCACTTCTTCTTCCTCCGCCTCCTCCTCAACTGTGGCTCTCGGCTTGACGACGATTCGTGCAAGAAGAGACAGACAGTGCGGAAACGAATGGAAGAGAGTGAGATAGAGAGAGTGAAAGAAAGAACGAGAAAGATGCCGGAGATCCGACATCTCCCGAGGGACGGCGACACGAGAAAACGAAATCAGGGAGCTTCGCGCAAGAATCTGATTTTGAAGAACGAATTAAGAAAGAAAGAAAGAAAGAAAGAAAGAAAGAAAGAAAGAAAGAAAGAAAGAAAGAAAGAAAGAAAGAAAGAAAGAAGAGGAGTGGTTCGGCCTTGCCTGTAGAGAGCAGACGCAGCAGGCGGCCTGCGAGCCAGCGACGGGGAGAAGAGGAAAGGCTACAGCCACGCGTGCAGCGATTTCTATCGTCGTTCATTGCGTGAACCGGGCCGACCGCCCGAGTTGTCGAGGTTCTTGTTGGCGAACCTTTAAGTGCGCGCCACTCAGCGAAATTGTGGCGAATCGCGGCCTGCCACCCGCTGCTTCCGTTGCAGTACGAGTACACTGCGAGACCGTCAACTCTCGACGACGACTCGCTGCGCTGACAGGAATACTTTATTTATTATTATTGTTCTTATTATCGCGTTACAAGAACGTGAACACCCAGTAGGTTTCACCATCACAACAACTCTGTATTGCGTAACCCACAAATGCTTTCTTTCTCTTTCTTTTTTTTCTTTTCGCCGTCTGTACACTCCTTGTCTCGATTCGGCGACGTGTAAAGGAAGCAACTGAAACACAGTGTCCAACCGAATTCGCTGATTCGACCTTACGCTCCGGCTTACTTTCTAGAAACAAGCTTAATCACTCGCACGGACGCTAAACTTGTTGGCAGTGCGGTCGTCGAGGGAAGGCTTCGAAAAATGGTGCTGACCTCTCTCCTGCCGAGTCTCGTAAGACGCCACACGTGGCTTTCGAAGACGCATTGTGCTTCGCTGCGACATTCGTCAAAAGCTCGAATCTGGGTTTCCTGGCTCCGTCCGTCCTTTCTGCCACGCTGCCGCCGTCGACATCAGGCCGCGTGCTCATCCACAGCTTTACATGGAAGTAGAAGAATTACGCCCACTTGGAAGATATGTGAAGCTAAGGTTCGTGAAGTTGTTAATGAAATGCTTTAAAACCGTTAATCTTCTGCAACGAGTTTTGCAGCATAGCGATTGGATGCCTGCCTCGCAGATTAGCGAGACTCGGAAAGCCTTTACATAACGACATCACCGGAATCGGCCTAGTTTACTTTTTGCAATATGTCCAAGACCTGTACACCCTGTTGGACACGAAGCCCACCGCGCCGGCGTGTTAAACCCTGAAAAAGAAAGTATAGAAACAGCTTGCTTTTTCTTTATGGTTGTTGTTGTTGTTGTTGTTGTTGTTGTTGTTGTTGTTGTTGTTGTTGTTGTTGTTGTTGTTGTTGTTGTTGTTGTTGTTGTTGTTGTTGTTGTTGTTGTTGTTGTTGTTGTTGTTGTTGTTTCTCCGTTCTTCGTTGGAACGTGTAGTCTCTCGAATGACGGTCGGCAGGGATGATCAAACGCAGACAGGAAGCGACGTTGACCAGATGGATAAGAAATCGCTTGCTAATCGCTTCCCTAACAGATTTTCAACAGTGCAAGAATGCCATCGAAAATCAGTTTTTCTCGTAACCGACGTACACCCCGCCCACCCCTCATGTAGTACACCTTAAATAGGGCCTTTGAGGACCTAATAAAGAAAACTTTATAGCTAAACATTTCCATGTAAATACATTACAGGCAATGCAAATTAATTACAACTTGAATAATAGAGAAAGCAGTGTCTCACTCTTCGACTGTCTCAATGATTGTTAGAACCCACACAATTGGACGGTGCCTCACTGATCGAACAGCAATCCAGATTTCAACCCAGACTCCATTTAACGCACATTGTACGAATCCTCACTAATCTATAAGAAATCTTGATTTCAGCCGAGTCCGAGGGACAGGATATCGTCTGAATTAAGATAGCTCACACAGAAAAAGAAATAGGGTAGTAGGGTGGTTGGCCCATCCCACAGATGCAATCGTCAATGAGAATTAAATGTTTGTTAGGCTACAGCCCAAAGGGATGGGCTTGCTCTTAAAAGTAAATGCATTGGGAAAAAAGAAACAGTTTTCTTTCTTTCTATACAAAGACATTTCCCTTTCCTTTTGCCATCTAGTTAGTGACGGCCTCAGCGAGAAGCGCTAGGCAAGCACAATTTACTGCCAGGACATCTCGGCGGCGTCTCTAGCCAGCGAAGGACTAGGCAGTCGCGGCCGCAACGCCGCGTAGCGCAGCCCTACTCAAGGTTTGTCTGCGTGGAAAAATTATGACCGCCGGCGGCGTCTGAACTCGGTGTTTACCAGACGACGCTCTCCGAATGCGTTCTTCGCGTCAGTACCGCGCCTCGACGCCGCCGCGCACTGTGATTCGTCACTCGACAGCACGCGGGCTTTTCCCAGCACGCCAAACCGAAAAGAAAATCAGAGCAGTCGCCGCCCAGACTCGTAGAGTAGCGGACCCCCGTCCCGTACACGTAACGCGGGATCAATATTGCCAGGCCATCCTAAACTTCGGCGCCGTCTCTAGCCTGCAAAAGACTTGGTAGTCGGGGCCACAACACCGCGTGCAGCAATCTCACTCGGGGTCTGTCTGCGTCCACCAATTATGAACGTCGGCAGAATGTGAGCTTGGTGCTTACCACACCGCGTTCTACGTATCCGTTCTCCGCATTCGCACCACGCCCCGATGGCGGGCATCGTGACTCGGCACCTGACACCACGCGGTGTCAGGTGCCTCGATCTTCCAAAAAACACTAAGGAAACCAAAGCGGTTGCCGCCCGCACGCGTAGGGGAGTGGCCACGTGGGCAACTCACGACACTGCGATAGCATACGACAAAGCCCACGGCCTTACAGAGAGCTTCGCTTTAATAAGAACGTTATATGCTTGAAGGCGCATATTTGTTGCACTGGGGATATCTAGGTACTGTTTGTTGTTTTACTGCGTGATTCCGCAGAGAAGAGAGCTGGCCACCCGCATGACTATGGTGGTATATAGTATACAGATGGATGTCTTGTTGTATGGGTGCTGTCCTGTGTGTGACCCAACCGGAAACGCCGCAGCACCCAGCACCCAGCAGTCACGCAGCACCCATGCAGCAGCCACGGATAGCAAAGTCCCTGAGAATTTGCATAGAAAGACTTTGCTTTAAAACAGAGCCTCGTCAACCGCAACCTGAAGCGCCCGCAACAATGGGCAGTTGCAAGAATCGGAAGGGCATCGACGACTGTTTGCGTGCCCCATATACAGACTCTGAGTGCGGCGACGTCCAAGCGTGTGTTTTGAGGGTCATATCACGCAATGCCATTACTCCTTAAATTGCCCAAATGAGTCCCTAAAGTACACTAGGGCTGTCGTGTGTGAGCTTTATGGAGCGCTCGACAAGGAAAGCCTTCGTTCGCTCGTGCTATTCACTTACGTTGACAATCATCGTCGATGGTTATACGCACTTTTTTTTCTTACCTCTGCTTTACGCGAACTCTGGTTTATCGAACATTTGGAATAATACGGTTTGTGCACATACAGATCAAAACGTGAGAGCTAATGTAGCCACTAGTCCTTCACTGGCGCAATGTGAGTGGCTGAGTATTCTAGCTCTTATGTATAATTCTCGAGAAACATTTGCGCTTATGCTATAGTTCCTCTCATGCATATCTAAGAAAAGCTTTTGAGTTTTCAAAGAATGATGCAAGAAACAGAGAACAAGGTGAAAATTAAAGTTGTTGAAGAAATTCATGGATGATTACGATACTCCCTAATGCAATACTTGAGCGCAACTCGGTACGTGTTTTCATTTCGCGATATATTGGCCGGCGCGGACAATCTGTCTCGTGCGGCAAGTTGCAAACGGAGCGAAGTGTGGCGCGTCTGCCCAAAGCCACTTTCAAGGTGGCTTTGGTCTGCCTCGCTAATCGGGAGATCGAGAGAGGCAGCGCTGTTGCGTTCTCCAGTGTAGCGTACCCCACCGCTGCCGACCAGTTGTTGCGACGCCTGTTTCTCGAAGCTCGACCGACGTTACTATTGCGTAGCGTGGCGTTGTCGGCGGGCTGCAGGCATCCGGTAGACGATGACGACGAGGCAAGGACGAGACGATTTCTAGTGCGAAACTTGCACAGTTTATTCAATGGTTGGTGAAGGATGAGAAGAAGAGAATGAAGTCAAAAAGTACATTGCGGGGCCGCTTAAGTAGGCCCGCTAAAATCGTAGGCGGGATCTTGCTCACGTCAACGTCACGTGAAAGGCACTGAGTCTGGTTGTGGATGGACTGCTGATCCCTGTCCCAGGTGACGTTCGCACGTGCTTCCCTCCGCTGGCGGCTACACGTGCGTCGGGGATCGTAGGCGGCGTTGGTTCGCGGAATGTGTTTTCATGCACACACACACCAAAGGGGCCTGTGAACCTTGCGGGGCGTGCTCCAGAGCGGCAATCACTCGGGACAACCATAGCAAATTAGGAATTCATTCTTCGTTTCGCTTAGGCCTGCACACACACGAAGAGGCCTGTAAGTACTGCGGTACACCTTCCAGACCGGTAACCACTCGAGACAACCACAGCCAATTAGAAATCCACCCTTCGTTTCGATGAGGCATGGTGGTTGAGCATCCTTTTTGTCCGGGGCGTTACACGCCAACAGTAACAGTGCGTGGCTGACGCCTGGGCACGATTCACAGCAGCCGCCGCAGACAGACCTCCGATGATACAGCGTTTTGTTTCCATAGAGATGACGTGCGCTACTCTGGCGCCATATCGCAGCCATCATCACCGCGCAGCCCGCCTTGCACGGCACTGCGCTTTTCTTCCCACGCTTTCGTTCCACCAATGACGAGAGCGGCGCTTCGTCACGGGAAGTCTTCCCACCAGTGTCAGCGGCGACAACACCCAGGGGAGCGTCGCATCGACCCTTACTCGCCATCATCCCTTGCAGGAGCAGTGATCCCCGTCACACACGCTTGTACCGCGGGCGCACCGAAAGCAAGTTTCTGATATTGCACTTCAAAGAAATGCGCGTCGCTTGTTCTGCCAAAGGCGTCAGTGTTCACTAACGGCACACAATGGCCGCAGATTCTAGGGGAGCATAGAGACGGCTTTCGTTTAGCCTGAGTTAGCCTTAGTGAGCACAACCGGCACAAAAATAAATAAAGAACGAAGCGCATGCGCCATAAGCAAGAGTGTCCAAATGCGCTTCTACCCGCCCTGTACCTCTAAGAGCGGGGCTTAACGACTAAATATTCGCGCGGGTAAGACGGCTTGACATCAGCGAGCAATGCTAAGCGCAGAACCGGACGTTGTGGTTTGTCCGGCCATTAGCAGGTGCAAAATAATCTGACAGGTGACCGCCGACACGAAGGCCGGCGTGTGTGAGGGAAGCAAAGCAGGCCGCTCCCATAAAGCTGCATTACGCTATTGTTTACACTGCGGCACGGTAAACACGGTGAACGCATTACTTGTCCTTAACAGCATGCACACGTGTGCGCGTCGGTTTGAAAAATAACCTTTTCCAGAAACCGTGCGCCCCAAAGGAATCCAACGCACGTTCCGTCATAGCCAGCAACAGCCAGAAAGCTTGCGTATGTGCGGTCCCCCTGAACTAAATCTTGGCTCAGTCGACGCGGACCATGCAAATTGTCGCCAAAAAAAGAAGAAGAAGAAGGCCAGCCCTGCATCGCAAACAAAGTGCGAAGCTCGCGCGATATTGTGCGCACTCCCCCCGAAACAAAGCTGCTAATCTGGGCGCGGGGGAGAAACGCGTGACAGAACCGATCCACAGCGGCGATATATTCAGCGCTGCCATCGCTTTTACTGTCGCGACAAGCCTCGACAACGTGCGCCTCCTTCTGAACGCGATGCGATGTTACCGGCCGAGTCTGTCTCCCGTAGCGCGCGCGTATAAATGCATCTCAATTTACCGCGATGCTTGTTTCGCACCTCCTGTTCCCTTTCCATCTATCTTCCCTTTGTTTCTTGATGTGACTGTACCGGTACCGAGAAACGTTGCGGGTGCCGCTGACGCTATAGTCTATAGTGCAGCGAGTTCCTGGTGGGCTGGCGGGCGTGTTCATTTCGGATGCAGCGAGCGGCGTGGCTAACTTCGTCGCGAGTAACGCATTTATATGCAAACCTCCGGCGCAAAACGCGGACAACTTTGTGCGCGTCTTTCATGCTCTCCAAGCCAACATCACGTGGGCCACAGCCAAGCCTCTCCGTTCCCTCTAATTAACGGCGTATGCGAACATACGTGTAGGAAACTTGCTGCTGATCCATGGCGTTGACGAATATCGCATTACTTATAGTAGTTCCCCACGTTTCGTGTAAGTGTAACTAGCGTGCGCTCAGCTGTAAGGTTTTCACAAAGTAGGCGTGTAGGTTCTCCCTTGATAATTTCCGGCATATGTTAGAATACCGCCGTATACTGTCGAATTTGCCGTTTTATCAGTCCTTATAGGCTCACAGGGCTGCTACGGCTGATCAGAAATAATTTGAATCGGTGGAGACGAATCCTTAGAAAAAAAAATGCTACGGCCTCCCTGATTGGCGCAAAATTGCCTGCTTGACGAGATCTGACAATACATCGGAATTCGACTGCGTCCAGGGTCTCAACGTAACGTAACGATTCTGGGTAAAAATTGAAGCAGCTTAAATTTACTCAAGATGAACCAACTCGCCCAAATCAAGTTGCGTCAGTAACGATTCTGATCCAGAGCAATATTCCATGTTGTGCTTCGCTAATGGTGAGAGCGCTGCTCGGTCTGCGTTATCACCGAGATCGGTCGTTAATGAGTTATGGGTGACAAGTAAATCCGGCAGAGTAAACCTCACGATGAATGTCGACGTTAATGTGATTATTAGTAATGTAGTGACACACATTATTGCCACCGCCAAAGCGCGTCAAGCATGATGCGTCCACTGCAGCCGGGCTCAGCTCACGCGCTTCCCTCTGGACACGCTGCTCCATCTGGCGGCTCGCCTGTGAAGTCTGCGCGTGGCCTCCGAAATGCGTGACTCGTCGATGCGTGCGAACACTGAGCATTAATTATTCCATTCCCTCAGGCATTCGTGGTGCAGCGCGTTAACGCTTCGGGCTGCTGTGCTTGAGGATCCCATATGACGGGGTCTTGGTCCCGCTCAGCAGCGGAGAAATTTTAAAGGATATGCTTTTCTCGTTAACGGCGCCGTGAAAGAGGTTAGACCCACATTTTTAGAAAGCACATTTTTCGTTAAACCGGCATACCGAAACGCGCTTGAAGTATCTAAAATCAACATTAACTAACGAAATCAATGGTTGCATTATACCGGTCCAGAATAGCAACCCAGGCCTCCCCAGCCTATAGCGAATGAGCCCCGCAGCATAGCGCAAACATTTTCGTTTGTGCATCTTCGAACCGGAATTTACTCGTCAATTAATTGTTAGACACACAGCTGACGGCCATATTTTGAAACGAGCCATCGAATTCTTTATTCTTTTTGCCTGTCGCTATTGACATGCACGACGCTGCGCCGCTATTATCGCCCGTATATAGGCCACTCGACACGACGAATGATCAGAAATTATTGGAATTGCGGTAGATGAACCCTTGGAAAAAAGAAATTCGGCCCGTATTTTGTAACGATCCATTCTATTTTCACTTTTTTTTCTGTTCTTGTAATACGTCGCACTCTTTCAGCGACAACGGTGGCATAGCGGCATTTCCTGCTTAGGCAGAGCTGCTGAGGACGCCCAGCTGAAGCTGTCTAATGACGAAGGCCGAACAGGGCGGGAAATTAAACCTAATCGATAGAAGTACGGCCACACGATGGCTATATATCGTGCTTAACTCATGTTATCATTGCGATAGAAACGGGACACAAAGTGGTAACGCCGACACTACAAACGCTGGGCTTGTTGAAGTTGTCGAAGCGTGTTGAAGTGTTGAAGCGTAGCAGTGGGAAAATAGGCCATCTATAAGTGCCGGCCATCCCGATTATCGAAATAAGCTCTAGCCATTAAAGAATGTGGGAAATGTGAAGTCCTATCATTGATTCTGTCAAGCTTTTCCATTTCGTGGCTGAAATGCATTTATTTTATTTTATTTATTTTATTTGTACATAGTGCAGCCAAACATTTGGCTATAGCAGGAGTAGGAAAAGAGCAACGAATTTCACAGATACATTACAACTGTTAAATAGCAGCAAGAAATTCATCTAAAAGGCATTCGCGTACATGTACATTCCAGGGCAAAGCATTTCAGCACTGAATCGTACGAGGGAAAAAACTGTACGAAAAAGTCTGAATGAGAACTATAAAGAACAATATTTAGAGCCTGATAATAACGAGTGTTTGAGGGGGTTGAAAATGAAATATAATTCTGAGAAGAACAACGTGGTGGATCTACATATTTGTGCAAAAAACTTCAAACAATCATAGTTGCGACACTTCTGGAGTGTGATTAAGTTCAGGTTAGAAAGTTTGGAAGAGGATGTAAAATACCTATCATGACGACGACAGACAAACCTAACAGCTTTTTTCTGTACTGATTCTAACAATTTGGCGTCTTTTTTTATGATAGGGACTCCATGTTATAGAGGCGTACTCCAATATTGGACGTATTAGGGTTATATAGGTTAGCAGTCCAGTCTGGTTTGGTACAGATCGGAGCGTGCGCTGAAAATAACCGAGGTGTCGAAGAGCTTTTTTTTTTTTTGCATGTTAGTTCCATGTGCGAAGACTGAGACATATGGTGCGAAAAAATAATTCCCAAATATATATATTGGTTGACTCTGTTTAAGGTTCGGTCATTGCAGGGGTATATAAAATGGGATATAGAACGACGCCTTGGAAACGATAAAAGGACAGTTTTGCTGAATTTGATGGTCATCTGCCACTGTTTGCACCAGCTGCAAAACCTTTCGGAACAATTGTTAAGAGTGACGCGATCAGATGGACATTTGATGACGCTGTATATGACACAATCATCGGCATATAAGCGGATTCTTGAGAAAACAATAGAAGGGAAATTATTTATATATAGTAAGAACAGGAGAGGGTCGAGCACGAAGCCTTGTGGTACACCTGAGGATACAATTACTGTCAGGGATTTATTAGAGTGAAAAGGTGCGTATTGTGACGTTTGGGACTGAAAGCTACAAAATCAGTTTACAATATTAGAGTTAGTTACAATACTTTGAAGTTTATGCAAGAGTTTGGTGTGAACTACTGTATCAAAAGCTTTTGAGAAATCGATAAATAAAGCTTAAATTTGGTCACCGACATCGAGAGTCTGGCCTATGCCGTGGGCGAATTCTACGAGCTGTGAGGCTGTGCTGAGGCCTTTTATAAAACCATGTTGAGAAATAGACATTATGCTCTTAGACTCAAGAAACCCTGCTATATGTTTATAGACGATGTGCTCTAGTAACTTGCCACACTGGAACGTTGATGAAATCGGTCTATAATTTGTTAAAGTGTTCTTATCACCAGATTTGTATAACGGGGGAATCTTAGCAACTTTCCATGAATTTGGGACTACTCAAGTGGGCAAGGATTTTTTAACGATAATGGGAAGGGATCTCCAATTACATAAGGAGTAACGCAACAGAAATGAGTTTGGAATGTCGTCAGGGCCTGTGTTCTTTTTTTAATCAAGATTTAGAATAAAATTTAAAACACCTTCCTCACTCACTTCGATGCCATCTATGGAAGTATCCGTAACACGATCAAAAGAGGGAACCTCTGCATTATCTGTTAAAAAATTGATTTGAAATATTTGATTAATGTTCTTGAAATTTGAAGTGGATCACTAATATTTTAGCCATTAAATGTAAATGAATGGGGAGAGACCTGGTGGTAAAATGGAAGACCAAAATTTACGCGGGTTAGTTCTGAGTAAATTCGGCAAGGAGGATGTAGTTAAAATCCCGGGCAGCCACCATTTTAACTCGAAGTCTGAAATTTTGCAAGGTGTTAGGATCACCACTTCTCTTCGCACGTCGAAATTGGGCGACACGGCAAGATAGATGCAGAATTGCGCGAGTTATCCAGGGCAGTTTAGCGTTTGTCTTTTTCTTTGTTTTACGAGGTACAAAGTCCTCAATACAGGTCTTAACAGTATCCTCAAAAAAGGAACTAAGCCATTAACATCAGGCGCATCGTTAAGCTCTTCAAAAGTAGGAAACGAATGAGATAATTAGTCAACGATGGAGGCATCGTGACCCTGGGCAAAATCATGAAATGTGGAGTAAATAAAGCTTCTTATAGGAACGTGTGTATGAGCAGAAACATATACTGCTTTATGATCCGATATACCCTAGACAATTTCACACGTGTAGCCAGTTTCAGACAAATGCTCAATGAGGAAAACCAAAAGTAACAATAACGTGCCTCTAGTATTGTTATCGACTGTTTGCTTTAGATTGCAAGATGAGGATAAGTTTACTAATTCCCTATAATTGAAAGGTTCGGGACCACAAACTGTGAGGCATGACCAGCCAACTCTTGGCAAGTTGAAATAACCCGGTATTATTAAATTGGAGGAACGGAGACCCTGTTCGTGAACGAAAGAGTTTAAAATGTGCAATTGACTAAGTGGCGACACAGGAGGACGGTAAACAGCGCCAAAGTGTGCCGAGTCCTTTCCTAGGTACACTTTACACCATACAGATTCTATGTCAGCGAGGCTTTTAATAACAGAAAAGTGAAGGTTAGAGCGAATAAATATAGCTACACCTCCTCTTCTACCATTGGTACGGTCAGATCTAAGGACGGTAAAACCTGGTATAGTGTTATTTCGACGTCGCGCATATCACCACTTGGCCAAGTTTCACAATGTCTCACCAACTTTACCCTGCTAAAGGACAGTGCTTGTTAATTTAGGTAAAATGCAATGGCGGACGAGTTAGTTTGAATCCATGATAGAATGGTGCCAGCGCGACTAAACGAGGACGTAGAAAGAAACACAGACATAGAGACAGCGTTGTCTGTGTGTCTGTTTCTTTCTACGTCCTCATTCCGTCGCGCTTACATAGTAGATCATTGTTAATTTAGTTAGTAAGCGAATGTTTACAAGTTTATACAGCCGATAAAGCTACTATCCTTACTTCATATAGCTATCTGCTAATTTACTATCGCAATCGGTGCTTCGCCTTTCGGGCGAAGCTGCGACTGTTTTATACCATATTGAGCTATTACGCTATCGCTGGTGGGTGAGCTGATGATATGTGTACTTTGCGACAGTCAGTGTTTGCGTGCTGCCTCACGTCCTGTGCACAATCTTTTTCCCTCTTTTATTTCTTTCAATTTTATTTTTCATTCCAGGTCTTTCTCTATCATCTTTAATGCCCTTATCCCCGTACAGGTCAGCTATAGCTGACTGTACACTCGCTAAACTGTCATTCTCCGTTTCTCCTATCTTTACATTTTTTTTTCTCGTCGATAAGTAAAGCACTCGAACCCACGACCTTTGGTAAGAGTCGAACCCACTACCTTTGGTGTTGATTAAGGCGAAGTGAATTAAGGCACAGTTAAACAAGCTAAAGTTCAAAAAGGCACTCGAACGCGTGACCTTTTATGGGAGTCGAACCCACGACTATCAGTGGGAGTGGAACCCTCGGCTTTTAGTGTTAAAGCGAAATGAATTAAGGCACCGTTAATAGAGATAAAGCTAATTAGGGCACACGAACTCACGACCTTTGGTGGAAGCAGAACTCACTTAGAGATATGAGCGAACCAGCCATATTTCCAAGTTGGATTCCAATTGGCATCGTAAAGGTCGAGAGTAGAACCCACGACCATTGGTGTTAATTAAGTCGAGCTTAATTAACGCAGTCGAATACACGACCCAACATCGAGATTTCGGCGAACCGGCCATGTCTCCAAGGTGGGTTCCAATAGACATCCAGAGGGTCGAGTGTCGAACTCACTACCTTTGGTGTTAAGACGAAGTTAATTAAGGCACAGTTAACTAAAATACAGTTAATTAAGACACTCGAACCCACGACCTTTGGTGGGAGAAAGCAAGTAATAGGAAGTGACGCATTCGAATTAAAGTGTCAAGTAATGTAATGAATCTCTCGTGAGCGCGCAGGATTCGCCTTCATGCTTTTAGCGTAGGCTAAAGCGAGTCAACTTCTTTTCATTGTAGAGATGCTTATTTTGCTGCAGTTTCCGTTCTGGGGCACTACCTTGTTGAGCTACAAACTTCAACATGAATGTCATCAAGTACCAATGAAGCATAATTGCAAGAAGCTGAAAGAAATTACGTCAAAAATTAGGAAGGCCATTCTCGTAGCCGAAAATACTTTCAGTGAATCTTTTTATTTATTTATTTATTTATTTATTTATGGTACCCTCAAGGCCCGAAGGCATTACAGAGGGGAGTGGGGAAACGGGAGGTATAACAATAAAGTACGGAAAATAAACAATACAGTGTGTTAGTAATTACTAATTATACAATACTATGTAATATCTTGCCCAAAATTTGTAA
Source organism: Dermacentor variabilis (assembly GCF_050947875.1). NCBI lineage: Eukaryota > Metazoa > Arthropoda > Arachnida > Ixodida > Ixodidae > Dermacentor > Dermacentor variabilis. The sequence continues at coordinate 48,449,345 of NC_134569.1, read as the reverse complement.
GTACGACACACAATGTAAAAAAAGTAGCATGTTGATAATTCCTGTTATTACAATGTTAATCAGTGTCGACCTTAGTCGCTTGTAAGTACGGCAAGTAAATGAAATAACATGTTAATAATTCCTAATTATACAATGTTAGCTAAAGCCTTACGAAACAGTTTGTTGTCGACAATAGATACAATTTCACAGGGAAGGTGGTTCCACTGCCGTGATGATCTGGGAAAGAAAGATTGACTGAAAGTGTTAGTGTTGCCTGTTTGAAGTCTGACCTTATGGTGATGATCGATGCGGCTCGATAGGTAATGAGGTTGAGAAATGAAGTTACTGTGAAGGGAGGAATGGTAATAAAATTTGTGAAACAGTGTCAAACGTGCTATTGTTCTACGAGATGCAAGTGATGGAAGAGATAGATTGTCTTTCATTGATGTTACGCTAGCGGTACGGTTATAATTTGAAAATATGAATCGGACTGAGTTATTTTGGACAAGCTCGAGTGAAGAAATGAGGTTTTCATGGTATGGGTCCCACACAGCTGCAGCGTATTCTAATTTAGGACGCACTAATGACTGGTAAAGTAGTAATTTTAAGGATGATGGAGCTTTGGAAAACTTGTGGCGTAAGTAACCGAGCATGCTATTAGCTTTACTTATTATGTACTGAGTGTGAATGTTCCAGGTTAGTTTTGCTGTTATATGAACACCTAAGTATTTGTATGAGTTAACGGGTTCTAGAGGAATATTATCTAGATAGTAAGTAGGAAGAGTACTGGTGTTCCTCTGCACGCGCATAACTTTACATTTATTAATATTAAGTTCCATGAGCCAAGTGTTACACCAATCAATCACATAGTCCAAGTCAGACTGAAGAGCATTAGTGTCGTCGTTAGTAATTATTTCACGATATATCACACAATCGTCGGCAAACAAGTGAATATGAGATGTCAATGAAGAAGGTAGGTCATTAATATAAATCAGGAAAAGTAGGGGCCCTAGTACTGATCCTTGAGGCACACCAGAACGAACCTCAGTCAATGATGAATCATAATTATTCGCAGTAACAAATTGATGACGGTTAGTAAGAAAACACTCAATCCATTTCAGCAGGTTACTGTCAAGGTTTAAAAGACTCAGCTTGAATAGGAGCAGTTTGTGGCAAACCTTGTCGAATGCTTTGCTAAAGTCTAAAAATATACAGTCGGCACAGGAGGCGCGGTCTAAAATACAGTGTAATCTATGAGTGAAAGATATTAGTTGGGTTTCACATGAGAATGTTTTGCGAAAACCATGTTGAGCAGAGGTAAAAAATGTGTTCGAGTCAAGAAAGTTAACGAGATTAGTAAATATAACATGTTCAAGAAGTTTGCAACATGTGCTGGTAAGCGAAATCGGGCGGTAATTCAGGGGTGAGTTTTTGTTACCAGACTTATGCAACGGAACCACCTTCCCTATTTTCCATTGAGCAGGCAGAGTACAAGTGTTTATTGATTGCTGGAAAATATTAGCAAGTATTACAGAACAGTATGTGTTAGTGTTTTTCAAAAACTTACTATTAATGGTATCATAACCGGGAGCTGAGTTTAAAGGCAAATCATCAATCAGCCTAGCAATACCTGCAAAGTCAAGAGCTATGGGTTGCATAATGAGATAGTTGTAGTGCTCTGTGTGTGGTTGATCAATGTGCGATGAAGTGGAAAAATTATTTGCAAATGATTCACAGAGAATGTTTGCGCAAGCTTCATTTGGAATAAATTCACCAGACTCATCTTTCAAGGTGATCGAGCTATCAGAAGACGGGTTAATGACGCGCCAAAACTTTCGGATATCTGTCGTAAGCATGTCAGGTAATGTATGGGATAAGTAATGGTCTTTAGCATTTTTTAGCGCAGTTAAGTATAGATGATTGGCAACGTTATAGGTTTTCCAAGTTCTTTTACTTGCAGATGATTTAGCTAAGCGATAGAGACGTTTTTTTCTGTTAGATAGGCGCTTTATATAAGAGTTATACCAAGGAGATTGAGGATTAGAAGTGATGATGCGATTAGGAATGAACTTTTCAGTTAATAGGCGTACTTGGTCTACAAATATATCCCAATTTGACTGGACCGTAAGGTTCTCAAAATCATCAAAAAATGTTTGAATAAATGACGATAGTTCATTGTTAATGGCTTCAAAGTTGGCTTTCTTGTAATCGCGTATTACTTTCTTAACTTTTATCCTTTTGGGATAGCAGACTTTTAAACCGAATGTCAGTAAGGTATGGTCGCTAATACCAGGTAGGTATGTTATAGAGGAAGCAATTTCTGGTCGATTAGTTAGGATTAAATCAAGCGTATTAGCGGTTCTGACTGATGATCTGGTAGGCTGAGTCACAAGTTGGGAAAATGAAAATAGGGAACACAGTTCACAGAAATCTTTAGCCTGAACGGAAAAAGGTTTTACGGTGGGTGGATGCGTATTCCATATTAAATTTGGAAAATTAAAATCGCCGAGCAAGAATAACGGTGTTGTAGGAAAACGGGAAAAAATTAGATTAATAGCATCGTGTAGCTGTTCAGTGAAAGTGGCAGATGACGAGGGTGAGCGGTAGCAAACGCCGAGGATTATCTTTGTGTGACCGAGAGTTAGGCAAGCCCACGTGGTTTCAAGTTCAGTGTTAATATTTATATGAACTTTCCAGGTGAGAATAAAAGATGAGCCCAACTAACGTTCGAATCACATGAAAAGAAATTGAAATGATGTAAAAGCCATTCCATCCCTTAATTTTGCATACAGCTAGGTTTGTGACGGTAAAGCCTAAGCGGAATATTTCAATCAGTATTTTACTTCCGTGTTTTCTTCGGCGATGCCGGGAGGCGATGAACACAGAAATGAATTGAAGTTTGGAGTTTTATGGGCCAAAACCACGATTTGGTTATGTGGCAGGCCGTAATGGACTCCGGATTTCGGCCACCAGGGTATATTTAACGTGCCCCCAGTGCACGGCACATGGGCGTTTCTGTATTTCGCCCGCATAAAAATGCGGCCGCTGCGGCCGGGATTTGATCCCGCGGCGGCGTGTTAGCAGCGCCACACCTTAATCGCTAAGCCGACGCAGCGGTTTCGTGAACACAGAAGTAATCCGCCTGAACTGATGGGTGATACGGATGATGTCGTTGCAAGCACACTTGGCATCGAACTGCTGCTGTTAAAACTGAAAGCACCTAAAGGCAGAGTAGCCGATGCCGATGGCTTCACAAATCATTTTTTTTTTTAAAGTTTGGCGCGACCTAGGACTCGTTTTGTGAAAATGGTTTTTAAATAACCACTGGCAGAAGCCTCCTTGCCGAATGAATGGGAGATTACCGCAGTTGTCCCAGGGCCTAAATCTGGCCTGCTAAGTGACGTAATGAATTATGGACCGATTCCTTTAACGTGTGTTGCACGAAAAGTGTTAGAGCACGTTTCATACTCAAATACTGTAGCACACATGAATCACTATTGCCTAATTAATTCTTCTCAACATGGCTTCAGAAAAACATTGTCTCACTAACACAATTTGCTGAATTCACTCATGATACCGTCAGGGCTTTGGACAATCGCTTTTCTATGGGTTGTATATTTCTAGACTTCCTGAAAGGTATGTTCATTTTTTACTCATAAATAATATCAGTGAATGGGGGGGGGGGGGGGGGGGTGTCCTGTCTCATTTCAGATTGTACGCTGATGATTGCGTTTTATACACGCCTATTACTTGCGAAGGTGATTGCCGCGTTTTATAGTGCGATCACAGCGTCATCATTCACTGGTGCCGTAAATAGAACTTCTGTTTTAATCTAGATAAGTCTGTCTTCATAACATTTACAAATTTAAAAAATAAAGAATCCACGCTTGCTTCAGCGTGCCTTTGATAACGTCGCATTGTCACAGGTGTGTGCATACAAATATTTAGGAGTTTATTTTACTACTGATTTAAAATGGCATCGTCACATTGAACGCGAAATTGCGATAGCAGAAAATTCTTCGGAAAAAAAATAAATTTTGCGCTTTTACGTGCCAAAACCACTATCTCATTATGAGGCATGCCGTAGTGAGGGACTGCAGAATAACTTGGACCACCTGGCGTTCTTTAACATGCACCTAAATCTAAGTACAAGAGTAATTTCGCATTTCGCCTCCATCTAAATGCGGCCGCCGTGGCCAATTCTTTAGGGTTTTTCGGCATAATGCCAAACCTTTCAGTGCGGCTATTAAAGAACTGCTCTACAACATGCTTGTCAGGTCAATTTTAGAATATGCACGCGGCGTATGGGACCAACCGATGGTAGTTGATAAGGAACGTCTCGAAATGCTGCAAAATTTAACAGCAACAGCTGTTATAGGAGATTAGTTTTAGCCTTTATCACCACACAAGCAAAGAATAATCTAGAATGGGAGTCACTTGAAGATCACAGGCAACAAACTTCGTTTACAATTTTTTCATGGTATGCTTTCTTCAACAGTTGGTATTGACAGGCACAAATATTTACTTGAACCTCGTTGTACATCATAACGAGTATGCATAAAGAACGTGAAATATTTTCTCACAAAGAACTGTTTAGGATGTATTTTTCACGATAACAATGCGGAGTGGCACAAACTATCATTTTCAGCGGTTGACGTAACATCGATTGATGCGTTTCGTGCTTTGTTAGACTAATAAGATATTACTGCCTATTATGATTTTCTCTGTATGTTCTCTGTAAGTGTGTGTACTTCTACCTACTTTTTTGTTCTGTTTTGATCATTTTACTTTCCTTTGTTCTTTCATATTTCTTTCTTTGTCATGGTGCTTAGATCCGCTTGATTTTATTTTTTAGTACCCACCACCGGAATGCCTGTAAAGGCGCGGTGAATATTGCATAAATAAATAAATAAATAAATAAATAAATAAATAGAGAGAGAGAGAGAAGGGGGAGAAGGAAAGGCAGGGAGGTTCACCAGACTGAGTCCAGTTTGCTACCCTACACTTGGGGAGAGGAATGGGGAGTGAAAGAGAGAGAGAGAGAAAACGACAATAAATAAATAATATGGTGCCTTCCAAACTATAGGTTCAGTTAACGTGTTTACGAAACTGCCAACACATAACCCTACACGCACCATTTTCGTGCTTATAAATCCGCGATGTATGGCGTGCGTCGTCGTTGATCGTAAAACCCGCGTAACAGCCGACGATGGCGGTACGCCAGCGCTTTCTGTAAACTGTCGAGTTTCTCGCGCCGTTGTCTTTTATTGCGTTCCCCCTGCAGTCTCAAACAGCGTCTTCTTTTTTTTTTTTTCGACTCCGTCCACCAGCGCGGCAGGGCTCCCGGCCGCCGTCACTCTGCCTCCGTTGCAATCTTTACGAACTCACTTGCACGCGTAGCGCGTTAACAAAGCACCGCGCCAGCTGTCGCAGCGCAACCGTGGAACAACCGCGTGTCGCACCCACCACTGTTCTCTGCGCATTTGCTTCCTTGCCAAATAAGCCGCTCGAAGCGCAAGTCCCGGACGTCGCTTCCTCATCGTGTGCGTGTGTACGTAGATGAGCACCGGCTGTGCTCGTTGTTGTGGCTGCCCTCCTCAAAAACCTTTTCTGGTATTATACTTGCCCAAGCGTGCCTCTTCTGTTTTTTTCTCCTTTCCTTCGACACCTCTCGTCGTCTTGCATTAAAGGCTCATCGCTTCGTTCCTCCCAGCACTGCGAACACCGTGGGCGACCGGGAGAGCGGGTTAGCTTGGTGTACCGTAAGCCTGTCTGCGCAGGAAGATTCATGTGCCGCCTACTCTCGGCCGCTAATCTTTCATCGCGCGCACGAAAGAGGGCGAGCAGGTCTGGCGCCTAGTAAAGCCCCTTAAACTTTTAGCGTCTAGGGTGCCTCGATGTGCGTCGTGGAGGAAGGAAGGAAACTGAGGAGAGGGCGCGCTTGGAGAAAAGCGGAATTGTGAAGTGTAAAAGCAACCGCGCGGAGGATGCCACAGAACTTTGTTTCCGCGAAGCATCACCGTGGGAACAATATACCTCAGGCCGCAGTCGGTGTACCTAAATTCGTAACGACGTTCTCCTATATCTGGCCCCTTTGTCGGCGCGCTGTGGTTCGTCACATCTCTGCGGTGCGCGACCGCCTGAAACTTGTTCAATAAAGCAAAATGATTCCTATAAATCCACGACCAGCATACGTGTTTGTTCTCATGAACTACTGTGCTGCCGGTCATCGCCTGTGCATTCTTGCAGTACAGTGAGAATACACAGATTTATTTTCAGGAAAGCCGATAGAAGTAGCCGGGGGACCTGCCTCACAGTCTAACTTGAAGATGAACTCTGTTCAAAGCTAGCGCACGTTACTCGGACAAAATGACTTAGGCAACGGTACCGCGATGTTGTAGACCGCGATTGGATCCGTTTTTCTTATCACTACGGCAGGGGCACTTCCGTGCAGCTCGGCGTGGTTGCGCGCCGAAGGCGAGAAATGTAAACAAAAGAGGAGAATGTGCCCCGACAAGATTAAGACAAGATGGCAGGGTGGCGCCAACTTCCGGCGTCACTGAGCTTCACAAAGAGTGACGTCAGGGCCTCTCCTTGGTTTTATTTTGATAGCAAATATATGGACACTCCAGGCGCATTTCTGCCGTCGCCGTCGGCGTCACCGTGGGGTTCCGTATAAAGTCCCAGTGCGACAACATCGTCGTCGCTCCCCGTATGCTGTATGCGCGAGTGAAAGCTTGCGAGGGTGAGCCGCCGAGCGCGGCTCTCGCGTGCGCGAGCGCGGAAGGCGAAGGGGGGGGGGGGGGCGAGGGAGGGAAGCGAGCCCTCTTCTGTCGCGCGCGAGGCACGGAGGTGAGATGAGAGAGGGGGTGGGCACTGTTCTCCGACGGCTGCTGCTTACGGCGCGACCATGCGGGAGCCGTTTCTTGAAAGCGGTCTGCGACGTCGGTAAACTGCGCGCCCGCGAGGACCCAATCTTCAAAGCGATCTGCGATGTTTGCAGGGAGCGCGTAGTACCGGAAGCTTCATATGTGCTGTGCTTTCGACGTTTCGTTCGTACTTAAGTGCGAGATGCACGAAGGTCAATTCGCTCACTTCTGCTGCCTCGATTCTTCACTGCAGCGTTTTGACAGCGAGGTTCCGCAGTCATCGAGCGATATGGGTTGAATGTTTACCTACGCGCGCGTGACAACGTGCGTCTCCAAGCTTGTCTCGAGAACCTCTTGTCCGTAGTGCGTCTCATGAAGCCAGTGCCAGCTGGCCCAATGACAGAAAACAAGATCCTTGGAAACTGGCCTACGCGAACATCAACGCGATCGGCTATGAAGGCGCTGCTGCGGTATTTAAAAGACACTGGACTTTCTGACAAATTGTAACTTCACTGTGTGACGCATGCAGGATTGTACGGCGACACTGCATAACACTAGGAACACCTTTGCGGGCTGCGTGACAGTGCCCACAGAAACAGTTTGTGTGTGCGTGTATGTGTGTGTAGTTTTTTTTCTCTTTTTTAATCCCCCTCTCTCTCTCTCTCACCTATCGCATCCCCTTGCCCCTCCCCCAGTACAGAGTAGCCAACCGGAGATAATCTCTGGTTAACCTCCCTGTATTTCCTTTGCCTTTCTCTCTCTCTCTCTCTCTCTCACTCTCTCGGGTGCTTGTGAGCGTGAGACAATTTCTCCACACGCCACGGACGAAAATCTATGAAGTCGATTATTGAGAATACCTTGTCGACCTCCTTTCCCAAGTGCAGACGCAGTGCTCAGAAAATTTGTGCGAAAAAATTGAAGACTCAGATACTTCGTTTATTGTAGCGCAGAGGCCCCCGGAATCTTGTATTGTGTACTACCTTGGAGGCCTCATCCTCAGAAGCGTTTTGTGGTCCGTATCCTGCCTCCGGTACAAGAATGCTTTACATGGAGCAGCCATCAATGAATATGCCTCGTTGACAACCCTCAATGAATATTTGATTGACTGGTGGAACTTGATGTGTGCAAGCAGTGAAGTGATTTTTCGTAGTTCTGAAGAACTACGAAAGCGCTTGAAGGGCGTCATTGCATAGTCTACGAACAAAATACACACGATGGAGTCACCACTCTGATCCCTCACTGAATGACACTTGGCGGCAGCGGTGGCAGGAAGGAACCACGCTAAACTGTGACTCTGCTTTTTGCAGCTTCGTCTACTCTGCCCCATCGCTGCCTTCACTGAAACAGTCTGAGCGGTACCTGGGACCCATCTGCGCAGAATCATCACACCAAATCATTGTGCTGCCCCAAACCACCCGTGGCGCTTCAGGCCGACGACCTAGACAGATAAGGCTAGATAAAAGGGGGACAGCGGGGACCATCCCACACTTGGCGGCAGCGGCGGCAGGAAGGAACCACGCTAAACTGCGACTCTGCTTTTTGCAGGTTGGTGTTTCCTCTCGCGCTGGTTTTTAAACATGTGTTTGCTGCCGCTGCTGCCACCCTGATATTCCTGCTGTGTGTGCTCTCTTTAAGTACTTTGTTCTTGTAACCAAAGTATATTCCCACTGTGTGTGTGCTTTAATTAATTTGTTCTTGCAACCAAAGTGTACGATGACCACAGATGTCTGCTTTTCCTGCAAGGGTACGTTCGCGTCAGGTGAAAGTTTTGTATTATGTGTTGACTGCAACCACCCATACCATTTTGGAACATGTGCTGTGCTAAGAGAGAAACAATACAAAAAGTTAGCAAAACAGAAATGGGTTTGCGCAACGTGCGAAACTATGAAGCGCAAAGGAGAGAACCTGAATGAAAAGATGGCTAATGAGGAGGCAACCGACATAAGGTCAATCCTAGTTAGTATAAACGAAAAACTTGATGAATTGATGCCACTAAAAGAGACTGGGCCAAACATAGAAAGATCAGTGCAGCTGATGTCAGAAAAATATGAAGTTCTAGAGCGACTCGCCACTCAAGAAAATGACGCAAAAGAAATGCGCAAGAGATTGGAGGCCCTTCAGCTAAAAGCACAGAGAACAGAAGCAGAAAATGAAAAACTACGAAATGAAATTAACGACCTTGAGTGGCGAGGCAGAAGGCTAAACCTTGAATTTCACGGAATTCAGGTATCCACTGATGAAGATCTGTTAAGCAAAGGGAATTCTGTGGCTGACGTGATCGGAGTGTCCAGGCTTGAAGATACAGATATTGATGCTATTCACAGATTACCGTCCAAACTTGGTAAAATTCCCGGAATTATTGTCAGATACGCAAGGCAAGCACTGAGGGATCTGTGGTTTGAAAAAAGGCCTAAACAGAATGAGAGCAAATGTAGCGCTTCCATTCTAGAACACTTGCCAAACCATAACCATGATTTGCTACAACAAACAAAAAACTAGGCGAAGCAAAATGCGCACCAGTACGTCCGGCACAGAAATGGTAAAATTTTGATGCGGAAAGCCAATGGTGATTCAGTGATTGTAGTGCGCAGTGCACGTGATCTTCCTACATAATTCTCCTTATTACGTCTATGTCACGTGTCTGAAAGTTATTTTTGATGATTGCCATGGCTAATCGCAGTTACCTTCTTCCTGATGAGGTAAGCACAGTTATAGCAAGTTATAACAATACTTTCCTCAAATGTCTTCACTTAAACACCCGTTCACTGTGTAACAAGCAAACCGAAGTTGACGCTTTTGTCTCTAGCTTTTCCTTTTTGTTTGATGTCGTCATGTTGACGGAAACTTGGTGTAAAGACGGCCAAAACAACTACACGTTCTCCTCTTATCAGTCGTTTTCGTTAAGTCGATCCACGCGTCGTGGTGGTGGTGTTATGTTGCTGATAAAGTAGGGTGTCAATTGTGAACTGCTTGATTCGTTTTGCGTTGTTTGCAATGACTTTGCAATACTGTCAGCCTGTGTAAACAAAAAGCGATGAAAACGCTCATTACCTCAAATGGGTGTGAGAATACAATTACGTTACACGCAAGAGTAACAAAAGACTGTGAAACATTACTTGACCTTTTCATAACAAACATTGACAAAACGAACATCACGACGGCAGTTGTATCATCCGACCTTAGTGATCACCTCCCGATAATTCTCATGATACAGAAACAAAATATGGAAGCCCGTAAAATGCGACAACGCGTTGTGTGTCAACCCATTACGAAGGCTGGTCTAGACAGTTTTGGAAACGAATTACTGCAGTTTGACTTTAAATGGGTTCTGGAAATATAAAATGCTGATGACGCATACAACAGGTTTATAAATGAAATAACGAAGATTTATAAGAAACATTTCCCGATAAAAACGTTTACCCTGGGTAGAAATATTCGTAAGCCCTGGATTACAACCGAACTGCACAGCAAAATTAACTACAAGAACTCGCTTTACCATAGTTTTGTTAAAACAAAAGATCCGAATCTTCTCAATAAATATAAAACATATCGAAATAAGCTAAACAAAGAGATTAAAACGAGCAGATCTCGTTACCTTTGCTCTGAATTCGAGAGTTGTTTATACAGAAGTGATCAACTGTGGAAAAATATAAATACCTCTATGAGGCCTAGAAAACCGACACCAGGTATCTGGAAATTGTCATTGGATGGCAGGGAAGTAAGCGGCAATGCCCTTGGCAATTCCTTTATTGATCACTTCCTTCAGTATTCTGATTGTGAAGTACTTAATGAGTTCATCGACTTCATGCCTGCTCACAACCAATATAGCGCTTTTCTCAGTCCAGTAACCGGATCCGAGGTGATGTCAATTTTTTTCCTCTCTTAAGAATAGCCCAAGCTGTGACACAGAACTTACGCAAATTCGTCCAATTAAATATGTTCTTGACATTCTGTGTCCCTATATAACTTACATTTTTAACATCTGCTTGTCGAGCGCCTCATTTCCGAAAAGAATGCAAATTTCAAAAGTGACTGTACTGTTCAAAAAGGGCGATGCGAATGACATGGGTAATTATCGACCAATTTCTGTGCTACCCATATTCTCTAAGGGATTAGAAAAAGTTATCCATATTCGAATGTCCAGCTTCCTTGATAAACACAGTTTAATCTCACCTACACAGTTTGGATTCAGCAAAAACAAATCTACGGAAATGACGTTACTTGAACAGAAAGAATTTATTTTATCACATTTTGAAAATGTTAGTACTGGGTATTTATGTGGATTTCTCTAAATTCTTTGACTGTATTCATCACTGTACACTACTTAAAAGGTTGAAATATATGGAATCCGCGGACATTTCCTGCAACTAATTCAGTCATACCTTAGTCACCGGCAACACTTTGTAAAAATTGAATCATATCAACCTGACTTAAAATCTATTATAAGAGGTGTTCCCCAAGGGAGCATTCTGGGTCCACTGCTTAATATTTACATCAAAGACCTTACAAATATCTGTACAAAACCAAAATATATTTTATATGCGGATGACGCCAGTATTTTTATAACAGCTCTCGATTGTAGAAAACTGATAAGTGCAGCAAACTCCCTCCTTATAAACCTGAAAAAATGGTCAATAGCAAACCAGCTGAAAATAAATGTTAATAAAACAAAAGCTGTTATATTTAGGCCGAAATCGAAGCAGTTCAACGCTCCAATAAACTTAACGTATGGGGGCGAACCACTAGAAATAACTAATCACATTAAAATCCATGGCGTAACTTTTTCCAATAATATGCTATGGGATAACCACACTGACACTGTTTTGACAAAGTTAACTCGTCTAGTTGGCGTCTTATCTCGCCTAAGAACACATCTGCCATTCAAGGTCAAACTTCTTATTTATAATTCGCTTTTTTACTCTCATCTAAATTACTGTTTATTGGTGTGGAGCACAACTACTCAAACTAACTTACAGATACATTTCGTCCTCCAGAAAAAATTTGTCAGACTGCTTTATGACTTACCATATAACAGCCATACACACAGTATTTTTTTCAAGAAACAAACATTATACCAGTAAAAAAATATTTATGACTATAGGCTAACACTAGTCTTCAAACGCGAAGTATTTGAAAATAGAACGTTTCTACGCCACTTAACATCACATTTATCAGAACATTTGCGTACACGTTACCCGTCACAAAGGAAAATGGAATGCTATAACCCCTCGGGCTAACTACTCCACAGAAAAACTGTCCTTTACCCTGCCCACTCTCCTGAATAATTACAACAAAAGCACCACTGATATTTTAAAGATAAGTAATGCTGCAATATGGCAACACTATGTATAAGACATTCAGTCTTTCTCATTGCATAATTTTTGTGCTCATTCCTAGTGTCTATTTCGGCGCCTATGTATGTTTTCGGTGTCCTTTCCTGTAACCTTTTTACTGCCGCCTTGTAGAGAGGGCTGCGGGCCCCTGTCAAGCTGCCGTTTGTTCGTGCAGCTTTTACCTGCAGCCTCCTCCATCTTTCTTGATGGGAAATCAACATTATTATTATTATTATTATTATTATTATTATTATTATTATTATTATTATTATTATTATTATTATTATTATTATTATTATTATTATTATTATTATTATTATTATTACCTTGAGAAAGTAGACCAACCGCCCCTGTACACGTGCGTAGACAGCAAGGAGAAGGGAGGATGAGGAGGAAGTGAAGAGTGAAGGAAGGGATGTTAACCAGAAATGTGTCTGGATTGCTACCCTACTCTGGGGTCGGGAAAGAGGGAACACAAAGAAAATATAGAGAGAGGAAGCGGAGGGGGAGGAAGCCGCGGTGTGCTCGCGCACGCACGCGGAGGGCCTGAGCGAGTCAAATGCGTTCACATAGCCCGGTCGCCCTCAAGAAAGACAAATGTGCCTTCACAGCTTTGTGGGCCGACGAGCGACGGGGACGGCCTTCAACTAGCACCTGCACAGCCAACGGCCGACTGTACAATCGTCGCCATGCGATAGATAATATTTGTTTTTCTGTCTGAAGTCGGTGACAATGGCACAATAAATGTTCGGTGTTCTTTTCCATGCAGCGGACGTCGCATGCAGCAATGTCCACAAGGAACAAGGAAGCAATGAGCAAGCCGCTGATAGCCACTCACAAAAGGCTGCGGCTGCGCATTCGCTTTCATCAGCGGTCACAGACGCAAAACTCGTGCTGGCGTTCAAATTTCTTATAGACACTCCAACTAGTACGAACTTTGTTGTAGATATGCACATAAACAGTGAGAAATTTAGACATAGTAACGGCAAGTTGAATTGTGCCTGCACAGAAATATGCTGTTTATAATCGTCTTGTTTATGATGTATTTGTACATAAAATCGTTTAATAACTGCACCTTGTTGCGCATCAGCTTTTTATGGTTTTATTCCTGATATACGAGTCACACAGCTAGCCGTCATATCTTTCTTTTTTAACTTATTCACAAGTACCCGTCAAACCGTAATAGTGACGTTGTACGTCAGAACGCTGCACATGCGTACATCCGCGGCAGTTATTTTCGTCATTCGGCTGCTGCACCAACTTTCCCGCTACGTCCGTATTTATCCGACTGGTCTGTGGACATGCAATACCGACCTTGTTGCTGCCTGCAACAGCAGCGGTTAGGACGGTGTTGTGGGAACGGTGCGACGACGACGGCGAGTGAGTTTTACGACTGTTGTCGGTCGTCGTCGTTGTCACCCGTCTTAGAAAAGAATGATGCTCACAATAATGTCGCTAATTTATTTATTCATTTGCTTACCTTCGTTCGCCCTGAGGCATTGTCGTAGGGGGATGTAAATCTGGAAAAACCACAAAACTTGGTAGTCACAACTTAACGCACACACACACACACACACACAAAAAAAAAATATGCGAGAACAAAAGTCGTCTCGAAGAAATGGATGCGCCACTGAATGTTCACATTCACTTTTTTTGTGCATGCAACGAAAAGGAAAGAATATCAAACATGACATGCAATGCAACCACACGCAGCGAGCAGCAGCAACCTTATATCGATTCGTGGCCCGCAACCAACCGATGGAAGAAAATGGCGGTCACTGTGCAGACGACGCGGCTGTCCTCGCTCATCGAGGCACCCAACAATCGTGGACGATGCTTCTAGAAAACACATCATGTGCGTCCCGAATAAAAGGAAGCCGTAAGAGTTCCATCCCACATATGTCTCGAGATTCTCGAAACCATAATTATTACTAGTAATAACCAAAAGGCTAGCGAAACTTAGTAACAAGAAGGGTTAATGAAAAGAAACATGCTTTCGCTTTAACTAGATTGTCCCCATCTCCATCTGAAAGAGGAAGGAGAAAAGACAACGGACTTCGTCTATTGCTACGAACTCATTCACTGCGACAGCAGCATTTTTTCACAGTCTGGACTACCATTTGAAGACCACTTAGTAAAAATAGTTTGGCTCAGATAATGTTGGTGCAGCAGGTTCACTTTTTTAAGAGAACGGCTTCTTGGCTTAGTTGGGATTTGCTGAAATACACATTGGCCGCAAATAAGACGCACACAGAGCAAAGAAAGACACATACAAGACAACATGGTCGACATGCTCATTTTTGTTTGTTGTGTGTAAAATAGTGACATTTATTTGTTTCTATCGTTGAGTAGGACAACGTCCAAGCCCCTATCTGCCCAACGCGACTACAGCATAGCATTTGAAATGACCTTTAAGTTTGAAATCTCCTTACATCATTTGTTTATTTTTTCATATAGGTTTCTGTGTAAATCATTATTTAGACTGAGAAGGCAGTTGCTGTGTTAAAGGCTGCATGCTTTCAATTCTCGATGACTTGTTTTGAAGGTTCCTCCTGTTACCTTCAAATAGGCTCGGTGGCAAACGCTTCTATTGCAACTTATGTCACGAGCGGAATGACGCAGTGCCCCCTATACGGAACACTGAGAAACGTTGGCTCTAGCGACATCCATCCACTCTTCGAACACTGTGAATTTGAGGGTTTTATAAGGCCTTCAAGATTTTTGTAGAAATCGCTGCTTCGTCGTTATAAAACTGCTAACTCGACCGTAACTAATCTTACTAAGAACTTATGAGCACCATCTGACATTCTAGTACTCATTAGAGAAAATATCGTGGCTACCTTTTTTAGGTCAAATTTTGGCGCTCTGCAAACTGTGACGTCCTAGCATTGCGGAGCTTTTCAACTGACCTGGGCTATTTTTTTTTTAATTTTTTTTTGCGCAGGCAGGTACCAAGACAGGAAGTTTGAGCATTAAGTGATTTATTCGAGACAAAAAAGCGGGTGCAATTGAATACAAAAGCCTCCCTTCTACGACTCTTCTTCTAAGGTGTCTAATGTAGAGTGCTCTGTGAAGTTCAATAACTTGTTTAAAAGGTGTTCTTAATGTACATGGGTTGCCCGTACTTCCAAACTTCTCGTACGTAATGCCATTCGCGAGTGACCCCAGTCGCCTCAGCAAACATCTTGTTATCGCGCGGACCACCATCATCAACGGCGGGCGCCCGATCGATGGTCAATGAGCAACCTCTACATCAGGTATAAGAAAATATTTGTACATACGGACCCTGGTTCTTCTTCCGGGTGCAGCGCAGACCGCGTGGCATACTACTGCAGGTGTTGGGCGAAAAATATAGTATACGCAGGGATCATATGAACGCACGCATCTACAGGCATGCACACACACTCAACCTGTACAGAAAGTCTTGTTAAGGCACCTAGCAGAAAGGCTGAGGTGTTAACAAGGACACAAGTAGAAACGAAAGGACAACACAGATGCCGACTATCAAATGAAAGCTCGCACAGGGGTGGAAAAGGCGGCAGGTGCAAAACTTTATGCGCATGCTCAAGGGAAGACAGCGCCAACCTGTAAATAATGGACACGAGTGGGCACTCGCGACAGACAAACTGTTTATTCATGGCAATTCGTCTTTATGCGAAATAATCGAGGGTTGACTTATGCACGTGCTACCGCTATTATTGAGACAACATACCTCGACCATAAGGCGCACGACTTCGTTACGTCTGAAAAGAAATATAACGTACATATGCAAATTTTCGAGTACCCTTGCAATCGCGACAATCTTAAGGAAGGTTAGGCAGTTAGATGGTATCCCACCGGTCAAGGATCGTTTATGCTAAGTTATTCTCTGATTGATGCAAATTATTCTGCCCCATACATAACAGCGACTGCAGCTAAAAGGAACTTCATATAGGGTAATCCACGCTCATATGGCATTCTGCGGACTCTTTAGTATACTTTACGGAACACCAGTGGGGTCCTTGCACGAAATTCATACTAACTTGGTGAACTTTCAGTCGTTCTACAGGCACGTAGTTCTCAAAAACATCGCAAGAGCTTTCGCTGCCAGCAATGTTTCTCCACGAGCAAAGAACGTACCCCCGTTTCGAGCACGAGTCGCGGTACAAATGCAACGCAGCTTTCAGAGATTGTCTGTCCAATGTATAACGACTGTAGTCACTTAGAATACGCTGCAAGTCCTCATGAACATTGCATACTGAACACATTGGGAGTCGAACAACCGAAGTTTGCATTTAAAGCAGTTAGTGTAAGCCACGTTGTTCATGATGCGGTGAATATACGCTCGTACTCGCCTACGGAGGCCTCGTGGCATGCTGAACTCGCAAGATAAATGAGTTGATTAGTTGTTTAGGGTTTCATGGTGCAAAGGCAACTTAGGCGTGGATGCGCCAACCACTAGGTAGAACAGTGATTTGGGCTTGTTGGTAAGACATCGTGAGGCTTATAGCGCGTGAAAAGACAAGGACGAAAGGAAGACGTGACACACACAGGAGCTTGTGTGTGTCACGTCTTCCTTTCGTCCTTGTCTTTTCACGCGCTATAAGCCTCTCACTAGGTAGAATAACACAGTTTGGACAGAAGTTTTTGAAGAAACGGAAATCACTATTTGACGTTTTATTTAAAAAATGTGATGCCTCTAAAAGCTCAAAAACATCGTCAGGAGATACAAGTGTGTTTTCTGTTAAGATCAGAGGGAGGAAGTGGCGATGAAGACAAGTATTTCTGTCTTTTCTCCTACACTGTCAGGCACATCATTAAGGTGCAGCTCACGGTAGGAGAAAAATAGGAGACAAATAACATTTCTTAGTCTCATGGGAACTAAGGCCCCTGTCCGGGACTCCTAGCACGGCGCGTTCCTGGTGTACTGCACAAAAAGCGGGCACCATAATTTTTCTAACCTCCGCACATGCAAGACGTCACTGGCATCGACTGCATGCAGGGTTTTCTTTATTTCCCCACAAAACAATCTCAGGATGACTCTCGAGGTTAATGCGATTAGCATTGCAGCAATATGGTGACACAACGTGCTGCCATCGTCAAAACGGGTCATGTACGAGGCGTGTACTTGTAGCCGGGCTCCTCTATCGCGCTTCCCTCTGGACACGCTGCGCCATCTAGCGCCGCCGCCGCAAAATCCGCGCTTAGCGCATGTTTGAACGTATATGACGCCGATTAGATTCCGCCCAGCACCAGTGAGTGTGAAGGTTCGTCATTGCATAGCGGCACATACTCGGTGGCACATACCCAGTGACCCAAGTTGGCGTCAGATAGGTCCATCGAAGAAGGTCACATGCCCAGTGTTATATACTGTTAAGAACGACCCGCTGAGGTGCAAGTTTTGCCAGCCAGTTGCGACATCGGCGTCAACATTTCCATTTCCTGGAACGCCACCGCAATCCTCAGGCCACGCGGCGTCACTAAGTCTACTGTGTCCGCAGGACAATGCGACACGTCCGCCACTATGCGTCGCGAAATTGCCTAGATGAGTTCGACGAACCAGGCTTTGTGACGGAACCCGCCACCGCCTACCCGATCTGCTATGAACGGGGGAGTTGCCGAGAGAACATCTTCGGAGGCCCCTTCCCACGTGCCTCTCAAGACGCAAGACAATGGACAACCGGCGGCCGCGTTGCGGGAGTCAGCTCGGGGAATAAAATGCGCCTTTCCTGACGTAAGCCTCGAGTTCTGCGAAGACCATGTCACGTCGGTTGAGGACCGTGAACCTGTGCGGAAGTGTGTATGTGTGTTTATAAACCGCTGTGTTTATAAACCGCTGTTGTGGGGCTGCTCAGTGTACTTTCTCTCGCAGTCATGCTAGACTGATGAACTGCAACATCCTTATCTAGATACTGTAAATAAACCCTTATTCCTCGTTCCCGATGGGAAGCAGTCCTTCCCTTCAACAACGTCCTCAGCGTGGATAAGTTGGACGACGGCATGGGCCAGCTACCATCTAATTCATGCTCGACTCCAATCTTGACAACGGGTTACGAGCGATGCGATTGACCTCCCAATCCTGAGAACTGGCTGACAGCGGTAAGACGGACTTTGCGACGAGGTACTGTGTCTGCGGTGAGTACTTGGTTCTTGCTTTGACTCTCTAGGCTTCATGTTGTGGTTGTTCTGTTTAGAACTGCAGGGAAGCTAGATTGTTGATTATTAGCTAGGTTGTGTTTTCCTAGGTAGATTTAGCGAGCAGGACCAAGGCAGTAAAGCAGTAATCATGGAGCTCAAGAGACTGCTGAGAGACGAATCGTTGATTGTTGGTGAGGAACTGGGCCTAGATGTACACAAGGAAATGCTAAAATCGGAATTATTGAAGCTAATTTCCGAACTGGCCAGTGAGGAATAAATTGAAAAAGGGGTTGGAATTTCTGAAAGAAAGAGAAGAACGGGACAAAAGAGAGAGGAACGCGAGTTAAGAAAAATGCAACTGCAACTTGAAAGTAAACGTTTGTAGTTGTCTCAAGGAAGTAAAGGGGCTCTGGGGCGATCAAGTGAGGCAGAATCATACAGCATGGACAGGCTATTAAAGCCATTTGAGGTCGAGACCGACATAGGCTTGTTCCTAAGCAATTTTGAAAGGACTTGCGAGAAAATGAACTTCGGTCCGAGTACATGGCCACAGCGGTTGCTGTCTATGTTGCCGTGTGAGGCGGCGGAAGTAATCGCCAGACTCAGTGCACAGGATGCGTATGATTATACGAAAGTTAAGGCTAGTCTTCTGAAGAAATACCGCCTTTCAGCCGAAGCTTTTCGGCAAAGGTTTAGGAGCACAGCCAAGAGAGATAGCGAGGGGTATCCGGAGTTTGCATATAACTTAAAGGCAAACCTAGTCGAGTGGCTGAAAAGCGCGGAAGCGTACGAGAGCAGAGACAGGATCATTGAATGCATGTGTCTATAGCAGTTTTACAAAAGCATCCCACCATCTGTGAAGCTGTAGGTGCAAGACAGAGGAAATGTAAACACTGCGGAAACGGCGGCTGGATTAGCCGAAGAGTACGCAGCGCGTAGAAAGTTGAACGTCGAGGACGGAAATTGGGACAGTCGAAATGGACCGCGGAAACCATTTCCGTTCAAAAAAGGTTCGCAGACTAGACGACTGGAGCCTGTAGAGGTGCAGGAAAAGCCCTCAGAAAAGAACGAGGAGAAATCAAACGGGGAAACAATACCAAAAGAGCAGAAAAGAGAATTCGAATCTTTCAGACCAATCCGCTGCTATAAATGCCAAAAACTGGCACATATAGCTGTAAACTGCGGAAAGCTTAACGTAGTTTTTTCCTAGGTAGATGAAAAAAACGAGAATATGGAACTTTTAAGCCCATATCTTCACGACCTGCAAGTTAATGGCAAACCATGCCGGGTGCTAAGAGACAGTGCCGCCACGATGGACATTGTCCATCCGTCTTACGAGACGGTAGATGAAAAGAATTAGCATGGATCAAACAGGTTGTAGAAGAACACAGCGTGTGTCTGCCCATGGCCAAAGTCAAAATCAGTGGACCATTCGGGGAGCTAGTGACCGAGGCTGCAGTTTCGAAATTTTTGTCACTGCAGTACGCTTACATTTTTTCGGATCGTTCGAATCAGTTACTGCGTGAAAAAGGGCTTAAACTGGGAGAGGGCGTAGTACAGGCATTGACGCGAGGCCAAGCTCATAAAATCGCGTCGCTTTCAGCTGATCATGCGCAAGCCGCTCCAGCTGAAGCAGAAAAAGGGATAACTTCAATAACCGATACCGAGCTAGGCTCGAGGGATGAAAAATCAGTTGAGGAAAGCCTGCCAGCTGACCAGCTCAATGAGAGCGCATCGCTAGGGTGTCAAAGTTCACCCCTGCAGGAAGAGCCCGCTGATGTACTCGCAAGCGAGACAGGGTCATTACTCTCACCGGCCTCAAAGAACTATGATAAGCGCTTACGTGTGGACAGAGAGTCACTGGCAGCCGAGCAAATCTATGATGACAGCTTAGCTAAATTATACCACACAGCTAAAGAAGGCATTGCTAGGCGTAACGTGACGATACAAGAGAGAGGAGGATTGTTGTATCTGCACTACAGAGATCGAAAGGGGAGGATTCTAGATCAGTTAGTCGTACCTACTAATTACAGGGAGGACCTTCTGAGTCTCTGTCATGGAAATGGGTGGTCCGACTACTTAGGCATAAACAAATCAAAGGAAAGATTGCTTATGGAATACTACTGGCCTGGCTGTTTCAAAGACGTAGAAAACTTTGTAAGATCATGCGACGCCTGCCAGCGCTCGGGTAAACCAGAAGAGACATGGAAAGCTCCACTAAAGGTAGTGCCCTTAATAACAGAAACTTTCAGACGACTTGTGATAGACACGGTAGGGCCGCTACCAAAAACAAAATCGGGTTACAGGTACTTGTTTACTATGTTGTGTCCAGCTACAAAGTTTCCAGAAGCAATCCCTCTGAAAGAGCTCAGCTCCACCGAAGTAGTAGACGCGCTTTTCTCAGTATTTGCACGAGTTCGCTTTCCAGCCGAAATTCAGGC
This sequence comes from Dermacentor variabilis, assembly GCF_050947875.1. Lineage (NCBI taxonomy): Eukaryota > Metazoa > Arthropoda > Arachnida > Ixodida > Ixodidae > Dermacentor > Dermacentor variabilis. Next base: position 48,428,606 of record NC_134569.1, on the reverse strand, counting down.
GGATCAAGGTTCAGTATTCACCAGCGCACTGACTTCCACTTTCTTGCAAAAGTGCGGGGTAAAGTTAATACACAGTTCCGTCTATCACCCTCAGTCAAACATTGTAGAGAGGTGGCATTCAGTACTTAAACGAGTTTTGCGTGCGCTCTGTTACAAGCACAAAAAGGACTAGGAGAACTGTTTGCCGGCAACTTTGTTTGCTTTGCGAACGGTTCCACATGAGGTTACAGGGTTCTCGCCAGCAGAACTAGTGTATGGGAGGACACTCCGTTCTCCACTAAGAATGTTAGGAGAGATGTGGGAGGAAAGAGGAGAGAGTCCAACAGTGGTTGAATACTTGCTAAATTTGCTGTAATGGCTAAGCGCAACACAAGAACTAGTCGAAAAGAACATGGGAGTAGCTCAAAAGAACGCCAAATTCTATTACGACAAGAATGTGAGGCTTCGTACGTTTAACGCCAGAGACCAGGTAATTATCCTCAAACCATCAAGAAAGAACAAAATTGAAGTTCACTGGGACAGGGCCCGTCAAAGTGTTGCGCAAACTTTCAGATACTAACTATGCTCTGAATATGCCCGGTCTCAGGAAGGAGGTGAGGATATATCACTGCAATTTGATGAAGCCGTATGTAGAACGGAGCGGAGTCGTTAACTATACCATCAAAGAGCAGAATGACACTAGTACCAAGTTTAAGGAGTATAAGGCGACCTCCAACTCTGAAATCAGCCTAGAAGAAATAGTAAAACATTCGGTAAGCTCGCACGCTCTTAGACCCGAGCAGCTAGATGAGCTAAAAGGGGCGTTAGGGGAATATCTCGACAGATTCAGCGATCGTCCAGGTAGAGCCCAACTAATAACGCATGAAATAGAGCTGACATCAACCGAACCCGTAAGATCAAAGCCTTACAGGGTGTCTCCAAGACAGAGAGAGATTATGGAGGCAGAGATACAGCGCATGCTAAAGTTAGGAGTTACTGAGCCCGCTGAAAGTGACTACACGTCACCGCTAATACTGGTAGAAACCCCTAACAAGGAGCCTCGTCCGTGTGTTGACTACAGGAAGTTAAATGCCTTCACTGGGGATCAGCTGTACCCGATACCCAACATTGAGGAACGAACTGAAAGAGTTAGCGCTGCTAAATACATTTCAACTATAGATCTCGTGCGGGGGTACAGGCAAGTTCCCCTTTCAGAAAGTGCCAGCCGCTATGCCGCATTCATCTCAACTGTAGGCACTTTTCGCTCTCTCGCACTCAGCTTCGGGCTGAAGAACGCGCCGTTTAGCTTCTCTAAATTAATGGATATTGTCTTAAAAGACTTGCAGGAGTTCGCCTTTCCATATCTTGATGCTGTAGCAATTTTTTTGGACAGCTGGGAACAACACGTATCACACCTCAAACAGGTGTTCTCACGGTTGAGGGAAGCCGGCTTAACGATGATAGCGGAAAAGTGTAGATTTCGTTGTTCGCAGGTAAATTATCTGGGCCATATTGTCGGCCAGGGCACGAGACGGCCGGCCGAGCTGAAAATAGCTACGATTGAAGAATTTTCTCAGGCGCGCACGAAAACAGACCTTCGTTCATTTTGGGGACAAGTGGGGTACTATCAACGGTACATTCCGAATTACTCGCAAATGGCAAGTCCATTAACGGACGCCCTCCGAAAGGGAGCACCGAGTAGCGTACACTGGGATAAGGACAAAGAGAACGCTTTCCAAAGTTTGAAAACGCTATTGGTTTCTCGTCCTGTGCTTCGCGCTCCAGACTACACAAAGGAATTTATAGTTCAATGCGACGCAAGCGACAGATGTATGGGCGTGGTACTTAGTCAGGTCGGCGACGATAACAAGGAGCATCCTATCCTATATGCCAGCCGTAAACTATCTGTAAGAGAGGAAGCATACAGCGCTTCAGAGAAGGAATGCGCTTGTTTAGTGTGCGCCGCCCAGAAGTTGTCGTGTTACTTGTACGGAGCGAGGTTCATCTTCGATACTGACCACTGCCCTCTGACGTGGCTCAGTCAAATGTCACACAAGAATGGCCGCTTGCTCCTATGGAGTCTCACTCTCCAAGAGTACGACTTCTCCGTTAGATATAAGAAGGGAAAGTTGCATAGCAATGTGGATGGTTTGAGCAGGCTAATTTGAATTCTGCGTTTAAGGGTCCCGCCTAAATTTTCGCGTTATTATTGTTAATTTTGTTAAGCCAGGAAGATCCCCTCTTATTTAGCAGGATTCCCTCCGTGATTGCTTAATTTGTCAGCACAAAATTGCTTCAAAAATTGGCATAGCGAAATGCAGCATTTTTTGTTTCTGCAGTATGTTTTCTTTGAAGCCTAGCGGGTCGAAAGTGAGATCCAAGGTACGGCAGCTCGGCGCAGAGCCGTGTTGTGGGGTTCGTTTTGCAGTTGCCTATCCTTGTTGGATGTTTTGGGGCAGTGACATCATTACACAAGTGGTCCCTGCGAGCCAAGGCAACAACCCCTGGTCACCAGCCGTTCTCTTCCTGCCCAGCGGTTGTCGGCGCTGGACAGTCGAGATTTGCCGGGCCATGGACGCGCTGTTAAGAACGGCCCTCTGAGGTGCAAGTTTTGCCAGCCAGTTGCGACAGCGGCGTCAACTTTTCCTGGAACGCAACCGCAACCCTCTAGCCACACGGCGTCACTAAGTCTACTGTGTCCGCAGGACAATGCGAAACGTCCGCCACTCTGCGTCACGGGATTGCCGAGATGAGTTCGACAAACCAGGCTTTGTGACGGAACCCGCCACCACCGGCCCGATCTGCTATGAGCGGGGGAGTTGCCGAGGGAACGTCTTCGGAGGCCTCTTCCCACGCGCCTTTCAAGACGCAAGACAATGGACAACCGGCGGCCGCGCTGCGGGGGTCAGCTCGGGGCATAAAATGCGCCTTTCCTGACGTAAGCCCCGAGTTCTGCGAAGACTGTCTGACGTCGGTTGAGGACCGTGAACCTGTACGTCAGTGTGTGTGCGTAATCCCTCGCGCAAGGAGGCGGCTCGCCTACGGTGCCTGGTCGGCCATTTCCCTCACCTTGGGACCGAGGGAGGACCGAGTGTTTATAACCCGCTGTTGTGCGGCTGCTCAGTGTACTTTCTCTCGCAGTCATGCTTGACTGATGAACTGCAACGCCCTTATGTAGGTACTGTAAACAAACCCTTATTCCTCGTTCTCGATGGGAAGCAGTCCTTCCCTTCAACAACGTCCTCAGCGTGGATAAGTTGGACGACGGCATGAGCCAGCTACCATCTAATTCATGCCCGACTCCAATCTTGACAACGGGTTACGAATGATGGGATTGACCTTCCAATCCTTACAATACCCAATGGTCCAACTTGGCCCAACGGTTGGCGTAGAACTCAGCACGGCAGTCCGATGCTCCATCCATTAGATCATAGACTACCCAGGGACCCAAGTCGGCGTGAAAGGGGTTGAACACCAAAAGACAGACAGAGACCGCAAACTGGGTGAAGTTTCGAGGAATGCTAATCGCGTTAAATCATAGGTAAGGTATGTTTGCCCAATGCGAACGGGATATCAGAATACTTCCATAAAACGTTGCTAGTGGTAACATGCCCTCCGTTGTTCGGGTATGGGAGTGATTATTTGAAGTTCGTTGGTTACTCTAGAGTCCCATTCCTTTCGCCACTTCGAGATGACCGCCACGCGATTAACCCGTATGCAGTCCTTCAACGGTATCTTCCTTTCCGTTAGACTTTCATCAGCCGCCATTAATGCACATTTATCTGCTTTCTCATCACCCGGGATACCAACGTGGCTAAACATGAATAAGGAGGTGGCGCAGAGAACACGGTCGAAACGCTAGAAGAAAAAAAAGTTGGGGGATGAGGGCTTGGAGTGAACGACTCGTAAGTTTGAGTGATTTGAACTGAAAATGCTGGTTGGGCTTTTTATAACCAATTGCTGCTGACATGCCAAGAGGTGTCATTAAAACCAGTGACGTTAAAACCGACGTCAGGTCAAGCAATAAATTGATATCTGGCTAACGCATGTGGTGCTTTTCCTGTGTTAAGCTGACATCAATTTCGTTAAGATAGGTCGAGTTTTCTTTCTTGAAGAACAGCTGTCGGGTTTCCAGAACTATTAGTTTATCGATGTTAAACTTCCACGCGACCTTTTCTTTCTGTTACACATTGGGCTGTACATCACTACTGTGTGCATTCTGTGTAACATCCGTGTAAAGAACTAGTGAGTAAGCTCTCGCACCGTCGGCCTTTCTTCCGTCCCTGTGGCGCTTGCAATCATTTTTTCTTTTTTTTGCGGCGAGCATGAGTACAAACTTTGCGTTGTCCTGTCACTCGCCAGACGTTGAGTACACGCTTTCCTGTGAATTAAATTACCTTATCTCTCGCTCACTTTTTAAAACCCTTTCAGCTAGTTTGGGTTAGTGCGCTCGCACGCCAGGACAGACTGTCTAACAATAACACCGTGTTTAGCTCTGCCCAGTTGAATCACAATGCAAATCGAAGCCTTACCAGCCTTAACTATTATTTGTTCTTGCCGTCGAATAAGGGAGGATAATGCGTACTATTTTCGTTTAACCAGCACCTGGTATGTTTGCAAGGAAATGAAGTCCTTTCGAGGCACGACGCTAGATGCTCCATTGTAAGCAGCGCGCACAGTATTATCCCTCCTTATCTTTCGTCTGCTTGCGTGCTCATTACAGTGAATGGCTGCCAACCTGCCAGCTCTGCCATGCGTCTGGAGTTAAATAAAATACCCGTGATTGTGGCCGTGTATGAACGCTTCATCGCCAACGTCACTGAAAATGAGACAGTACGTTCTCCTCGAAACTCGCGAACACAACTGAGAACCAAATATTCGTGGCTGACGCGCAAAAACAGGCAAATGCTGCCAGTTTCTTTCCTTTTTCTTTGTTTTCACGAGAACGGCCACAGTTTCGAAAGTACTGCATAGTCCGACCGCATTGCAGGGACACCACGTATTTCGGTCGCCACTCTTCGATCCTTCTGGGTTATATGCCGATAAATTCGGATGCCCTAATTCGCCCCCCAGCAGGAACATGAAACGTGGCCCGCGCTATCTTTTTTTACGCACCGATGGCAAGAACAACACAGCGACTGCCAAAAGAGTCTGGCGAGGCACCGGCACGTTGAACTTTTCAATAAGCCTTATTAAATGTCACTGAACCATGCACGTTATTAAAAGCCGTCGCGTGACAACTGGCGCGTTATGCTAGCCGCGCTGCTTCTGAGCAAGCAAAAAGTATGGCGACATCCGTGTGTGTGCTGGACACCGGCAGAGAGATGGACAAACAAGCCTGCAGCGTTTGCGTTAGGGGACCCACTTGATGGCGAAGTCGATGTCATCAGCGGAATGACGTGTTGACGAACTAAATTGTTAAAGAAGGTGAATGACATCAACAGCTGATGGGCAGACAGAAAACCCTAATGTGACCATGCAACAAAGTGAAACACAATAAATTGAAGCACTGAAATATTCACTGGCAGATCCAGGGGAACCCTGGGTGCTGGCCCCCCTCACCCTTGAGGTTACCCTGGAAAAGGCCCTGGAGAAAAACCATGTAAAGCTTTTACTAAATGGGCGTAATTCGTGGGTATAGCCCACGATGACATCGTTCGAGAATAATGGCGCTTTGGGGGTACTGCACGCGATAACATGTTTGCACAAGGTCTTGTCTTTTTCGTGTTCCGAGCGTAAGGGATGGAATATCCTTCTCTGAAAAAGTATGTAGCTAAGAGTGAATACACGTAAAGAAGTGACGCCTACCTAGAAAAAAGGCAAAAAGAGAACATGCAAGTCAAAAAGACTTCATAAAACTAATTACCAAGGATCTGTCGCCGGGAATCTTCTCGTCTAGGTGACGGCTAGGAAACATAAGGCAAAGTTAGCACACGTCCTCTGACAGAGACAATTTCAGCGGTTCATTCCTGGGTTTATATATCAACATGTATCTCTCCTTTTCACTCAGTTCGTTAGAGCACACTGTTAATCGATAACGGTGGTAACTTGCCTCTTCGTCTTGTAGGTTCTTCAGCCACGTAGGTCAGAAACACACCACTGGACTAAGGGTCCCACAAAGGGCAACACAGCTATTTCTTACGTTAGCTAACGATGGCAGCTTGCAACAGGAGTACAGCCATGGGTATGTTGTTTCGTCGCTCTATCGGACGATCTGTGGTGGTAGATGAATTGATCAACCAATTGAATGAGTGATTGAACGACTGATTTATTGATTCCGTTATCTCTAAACTACGCCTTGGCTATTCTGGACCGCTTTTTGGATTGATTTATTGTTTGATTTCATCATCTTAAGACTATACCTCCACTCTACTGAACGGCTTTTTGAATCAAACAATTAATTAAAACATTAATTCCTTGATTTCTTGGTTGATTACTTTGTTGATTGATTGATTGATTGATTGATTGATTGATTGATTGATTGATTGATTGATTGATTGATTGATTGATTGATTGATTGAAATGCTTTTGCATGACTGGTTACATGCTGTTTCGTATACATGTACTGACACAATGCAACAGGCTATTGTAACTACGTATTTCTGCATTTCCCTCTCTCTCAGGCTCAGAGCAAGGCATTCTAATATGACCACGGGGACATGATGAAAGCATTATCGTCACTGCTTGCTTGTGGCTTCTAAGGATATGCATGAAAAAGTTGCAAAATAAATATCAGTGTTTGAAAAGATTGGTGTGCTTTGCTAACAGATACATTTATATGCCACTTATGTTCAACGTTACATGAGAGCCGTAACAGAATACTTGACAAAATTTTGAAGAAAGCAGAAAATGTCACTAGGATGTTTCTGAAACGTACAGGAAAGTTGCAAAGATGTTTCTAGGGTGAGCGACAGAAAGTTGAAAAAAAATGTTACTAGGATTTTTCTAAGTGGAGGAATAAAAAGTTCGCAGAATTTTGCCATACGGTTTTCAAGAACTATTACGATGGTTTGTATGTCCTGCTTTTACTGTTTGAAGCATGTTCATTCATCGCTTAAAGAAAGTTTGCAAATAAATTTGTTATTCGATATTGGTGGCCAATAGTCGACAGGATATCGATAAAGTTTTTAGGAAATTTGAAAACGGTAAGAATACATTTAATAAACCTTCGGTGGGTTCCAGTAACACTTGTCGGAAAAGCTTTGTTCAACGTTACCAGAAACTTTGCAAGGGCGTGCCATGCGCCTGGTCTTTCACGTATTTCAGCAGCCCCGCAAAGAGCACACGAGCCTCAAATATTGGTGCTAGGGCTTCACTATAGAGGGTGTGAAGCCGGTTAACATTAATGACAGCGCTTGTAATAGAGTCGCGACTTACAGCAATCGCTCGCATTCGTCACTACGAATTTTTTTATTGATTGATTGATTTAACTGTCTTTAAGGTATACATTGTCTATGCCGGATGCTATACTCGAGGGCCTTGAATTATTCTGGATCATGACAAAGGTAGCAGAAAGCAAGATGAAGAAAGAAAGAACATGCGATCGCAGCAGAGCTCACTGACGTTAACGCAGTGCGAGCTTGTGCTTGTTTGCGCCTTCATTTAGCCTGTTTTGTTAGACGCTAGTTTCATTAGTGCAAAATCCACCAAGTCGGCCAAAGTACTAGGCAGTTAATTTTGGTTCCCTGGAGTCGTTTAAGGAGTGTCCAAATCTCAGTGTACCGCCGTATCCATTCGAATGCGGCTGCCATGGTCGAGAATGACGCCACGACCTCTTGCACTAAGCAGTGTAACACCACAGCGGGTAAGCTACCACAGTGTACGCAGATACGTGACCAGCCGAAGTTGGCTATGCGTTGGACGGTCTGCACTAAGAAGCGGCGCGAGCCACAGGAGTTTTCTTGACTCGATTTCACAACAGCAACATAGCCACGAAAACGTGCGTCGTATCTGAAATGCCGGGGCACATCTCAGAAGCGCCCAGTGCTGCGGCGTAACTCCAGAAACACGTTTGCGAAACGCGCCACGACTACTTAAAAAAATGAAAGCTACAGAAACTGTATGGCTGCTGTGTTGCTCCGAAAAAGCAACAGAGGCTGCTTGTGCAAGTGTAATATCATACGTCACGCCTTTTTATGGGAAGTGGCATGCTATATAGCGAGACAAATCGCTAGGCAAATCGTTTTATGCTTTTTATTAAAGAATGACTTTTTTTATATTTCGCTCTCTCCCGTTCGGAGACTGGGTTCTGATCGGTGCTCTGACTGTTGGTGACCTTGACAAGCGCTCCTGTTGCAAGAGCATTCCCCCTTTTGTTGCCGTTAATATCAACACAAGAGGATATCCCCTGAATGGTGATCTCGAATTCTTCGCGTCAGCAACTGCAGAAGGTGCGCCACGAGAGTGATATTAGAGCGCAAACATCGAGTGGCAGTTCGTAGGACTTTTGGTCACGTTGGCTGTCGCACTGAGCAGTGAAGGCACATCATAATGAAGCTCGTACATTTGCAGAATACGAACAGGATCGGGCCTATACGATACATATTGGGTGAAAGATCGAGCTAGCTTCTTTCGTGTTATGCAAAGAACGCAAATAAATTGGTGAAGCTGAGCATTTCATTTGGTCCTGCCGGCGTTTCAGTGTCGAAAGGATCTTCACAACTTAAGAACAAGACGGTTTCCCCATGCATACGTTGGGAAGCAGACAGAGCTACTTCAAATGAGCCAGGATAGTGAAAAAGAAGGTCTCGCGTCTTCTCGTATTTCACGCTACACTGAACCGATGGACACATTGTAACACGTTTTTCAGTAAAGGAAAGCACGCTGAGGGGAAGCAATTGCTGGCCCCAACTTAAACATTCACACTGGCTTACCCCGACTTGAAGACTAACCCCACCTGCAGCAAACACCTATAAAATCTCTCTCTCTCTCTCTCTCTCTCTCTCTCTCTCTCTCTCTCTCTCTCTCTCTCTCTCTCTCTCTCTCTCTCTCTCTCTCTCTCTCTCTCTCTCGACCGTTCATTCGAAAGTGCGCCGCGAACAGTATGTTAAGCTAATGACGATCGTTCATAAACACAAATACTTTGTTGATCGTGACAAGAAGTCGACCGGCTTTTGGTGCACTATGGGTGTATGCGTAACATTCTGCTAGATAGCACCACCGTGCAATCAATCGAACGTTATCGTGTAGCCAGCTTGCGCAAGTGCCAATGACGTGGTGCATCGAAGGCAGTGTGCATCGCCTAATGTACGAAACAAAGCCTTTTGCTTTATCCACATGCAACTGGCGCACATTATCGCGAATGCTCATGTGTGCGGTAGGATGTCTTCGGTCAAAGGCAAAAGAAAACAGCTTGATTCACAATTCAGTAGTGTGCAACGCGGCAAGAAGTATATACAATGTGACCAACACGAGCTTTAATTTTCGTTTGCGCATAAATGTCGCAGGAGGTGGCCACCTGAACAATGGAACGAAAAACTAAAGCTTGCCTGCTGAAATAGCATCAAAGCTGCTTTCGCTTGGCTCGAGAGATTCGTTGCCCGGAACGACAAGGCTGCGCGCCGTCCTAATTACATGCAACGCTTGAAGGAATAAGCTTGAAGAGTTTGAGGAGAGGAGACAAAGAATCAGGCGCCCGTGGCTCCTAAAGTTTTGAAGTCTTACAACAGCGTCTTCTTTCACAGACTTTTGCAGAAACCTAGAACACCTTGAGGCACGGCGCGGTTACCAAGAGAGACTCCACGGCTTCGTCCCTGACCTGCAGGCAAAAAGAAGCGAGGCTGCTTGAGGTAAAGGCTTTGAGGCCTTTACTGATCGCAACGTCGTGATAACGTTGCACTGTCTTTCTTTTGTGAAGAGAGCTTAGCATAATTAAGCTAGAACTTTCGCAACTGCTTCGTTGCGTATGATGCCGAGAAAAGAACAGGTGAACCACTAGCTGACAGTAACGCGTTAGTGTTCCAAGCTGTGGGTGGAAACAATAATGACTTAAAGAGAGAAAGTTGTATATATAATGAACGAGAAGAAAGGGAACCGAGATGCCCGATTTTTATTAATCATGCCATAAGAAGCCAACAAAGATACAAAGGACAACACAGGAAAAATTGCTTGTACTTACAAACTGAATTAAAGAAATCACAAATTGGTGGAAAATAAAGGGGATAAAAAAACATCCAGCCGCAGGTGGGACACGAATCCACGCCTTCGCATTGCGCACGCGATGCTCTTACCAAATTAACTACCACGGTGCCGTTTTCCCATCAACTTTCTGGGGATATTTATGTTTTTTACTACTATAACGAACCCTGGTAGTGTTAGCCAGCGCCACCACTCACAAACCTTGCCGGCGGATGTGGAAAATCCGCCACATGCTACCTGAAGGCATCAATGTTGGCGGATTCGAAACCCTCGTAATGTAATGAACGAAAAGAGAGGAAACCGAGAGGCCCGATGTTTATTAATCATATCATAAGAAGCCAACAAAGACACCAAGGACAACACAGGGAATATTACTTGTACTTACTAATTGATAAAGCAATGAGAAACTACATACATACATACATACATACATACATACATACATACATACATACATACATACATACATACATACATACATACATACATACATACATACATACATACATACATACATACATACATACATACATACATACATACATACATACATACATACATACATACATACATACATACATACATACATACATACACGCCTTGTATTTATTTCAACCACGCAGCGAATTCAGAGACGCATCAATGACATCAAAATACGGTAAATAAGGAGCTAGGTCTTGAGCTTCGCCTGGCTGACTTAGAAAAGAACGAGGTGTAAAAAGTTAAATTTCCAAGGTCAGCTACGGTGGGAACTACGATAAGAAACAATGCAGGCATTCGGGCGATCGACAAAGTGTCACTCGGGGTCGCACGCATCCTTCGCACGCTATAGTATAAGGAGCACATTTTCTTTAGTGTATCCGCTGGAGTTGCGGCAGGAGTTCTCGAAGAAAGAAAAAAAAGAAACAGGGCATTGATAAGGAACGGTACACGGAATTAAATTGTGCCGAGACCATCGACCATGATTGTCAATGTAATCGAACAGCTGAAGGATTCTCGCTTTATTAAAGGAATGACGCCGGGCTTGACAGCGTAAATGTGTTGCAGTGAGGATATTTGGGTAACGTTCGTCGTTTAATTTCATTGAGTAATTCCGTGGAGATGACAGCCGTTAAGCGGCAAATATGTGGCGGTATAGTGTAGACCGAGCGCTCTACCACTGTACCCATACCTACAGACGCATCAAAGCTCCCGCGCAACAGCACAGCGGCGTGCGTTTTATAGTCCTCCATAAAGAAAGCAACAAAATCCCAATAAAGAAAGGCATCAGGCGGGGAGATACGATCTCCCCAATGCCATTCACAGCGTGTTTACAGGAAGTATTCAGAGTCTTGGAGTGGGAAGAATTGCTGATAAAAGTTAATGGAAAATACCTTAGTGACTTGCGATTCGCTGATGATATTGCCTTGCTTAGTAACTCAGGGGACAAACTGCAATGCGTGCTCACTGACCTGGAGAGGCAAAGCCGAAGGGTGGGTCTAAAAATTAATCTGCAGAAAACTAAAGTAATGTTTAACAGTCTCGGAAGAGAACAGCAGTTTACGATAGGTAACGAGGCACTGGAAGTGGTAAGAGAGAGAGAGAGGTTTAACTTGATAAACTGGCAGGATATACTGAATGTAACCGACGTAGAGAGCCTGGTACAGCCGGAGTAGCGAATGCTCAGATGGACCCCACTTCGTACCAGCCAGAAAGCGAAAAACTTGAGCAAGCCCAGTTATTTTTTAGAGCGCAGCTCTTTGGCGTCCGTTCCTGGGTTTCGCGTCGTCGTCGGCCTCGTAACCAGCTCCGCCCCCCTTTCATCCCCCCAGCGCTAGCAGCGACCGACTGATACCGCTGGATGCCGCTGACGCCGCTAGAGAGTCAAGATAACGTGACTGCATAGAACACCGTCGCCGCCATGCAGAAAGAGGAGGAAAGGGTCCCCCCCCCTGTATCGGCGTCAGCGGCATCAGTCAGTCGCTGCTATCTCTTCCCTCCTCCCTTTATCGTGTTGTCCGCTTGCTGCGCGCGCTTCTGCCCCCATCGTTTGCCGCTGGGTGTACACGCCGCCCCCCTCCCCCCTTCCCCTGCGAGTCTCCGGTTGTCAAAGCGCCGGCTCGAACTTAATTCCTTTCTTCGCTCCTCCTCCAATGCAACCCCTGTGCGGTGGCAATCAGAGAGCCAGATCGGTGGCGGCGGATCTGTATATGTGCACCGCCCGAGCCGAAATTGCCGCTGCCGTTCGCCCTGTGCGGTGGCAATCAGAGAGCCGGATCGGTGGCGGCGGATCTGTATATGTGCACCGCCCGAGCCGAAATTGCCGCTGCCGTTTGCCACTGCGAAATTATCTGCCACTTCTTTCTGAGCCATGAGCGAGACGACCGATGGAAGTCCTCCGTCTGCTGCTGCTGCTGCTGCTGCTAAACGAGCTGCCAGAGCAGAGGCCCAGCGCCGTCGCCGTCAGAATCCAGAGGTGCGTGCCGCCGAAGCAGAAGCTTACCGTCGCCGCCGTCGAGATGATCCAGGAGTACGGGAAATATAAAAAAAAAATTCTGTGATAGCGCATACATGTGTTGCTCGATTTTTCTTTAACATTGACACATGTTTCGACCATGAAACACCGCGGTCAATGTCAACGCCAAGGTATTTGTGGTGGGTGACATATAGGATGGCATTTCTATTGATCATAATTGGATACCAACACATAAGCTTCCGTGTGAACGCTATCGCAGCGCACTTATCTGGGGCCAGTTGCAGTCCTTGGCACTGCAGCTACTGAGACGTTAAAGAAACAGCTCGCTGCAATACATCTACTTAGATGCATGAATGCATCTACTTAGGACAGATAGTGACTGCGGATCGGGATCATGAGACTGAATTAATCAGAAGAATAAGAATGGGCTGCGGTGCGTTTGGCAGTCATTCTCAGATCATGAACAGCAGGTTGCCATTATCGCTCAAGAGAAAAGTATATAACAGCTGTGTCTTACCAGTACTCACGTACGGGGCAGAAACCTGGAGGCTTACGAAAAGGGTTGTACTTAAATTGAGGACGACGCAACCAGCTATGGAAAGAAGAATGATAGGTGTAACGTTAAGGGATAAGAAAAGAGCAGATTGGGTGAGGGAACAAACGCGAGTCAATATCTTAGTTGGACGTAGTAGTTCTGTGGAAATCCGCAAGGTGGAGAGAAGTAATGAATAAAGGGAAAAACAGACATCCACCCGTTCGTAGCAATTGCTACAAAGGAAACCCATACGGGTTCCTCGAAAGAAAAGCCTCATAATTTCGTCCTGGTCCTGGCCCGCGTCTCAAATCGAAGAGGCGGTCTTAAAGAGGATAATTTGCTCAGAGCTTATCAGGCATTCTTCCTGAGTCATGGCATCTACATCGCGCCGTACCTTACTTAATTGGGGTAAAGCGGAAAAGGCCAAGCTCGACTCCCTAATCAGAACCGGCCTCAAGCGCGTGCTCGGCTTTCTGCAGTCCACAAGCACTGAGAAGCTGCTGGAGCTAGGACTCCATAACACCATCGATGAGCTAATAGAAGCTCACACAGCGGCTCAGATAATGAGACTTTCATCCACTAAGCCAGGGATTAAGATTTTAGAAGAAGCAGCAATCCAACCCAGACATGAACCGGCGACCAAAGTTAGCTTGACCCGGGAAACCAGAGCTCGCATCATGGTTGACCCCGTCCCGCGAAACATCCACCCAGTGCATAACCAGGGAAGAAGATTCGCGAGAGCCAAGTCCATCCTTAAAAAGATCAATCAGCAGAAGCTAGATGCCCTCTTTGTCGATGCTGCCAGATATGACAGTGGGGAAAAGTTCGCTGTCTCGGTGGTAGACGCGGGGGGCAACCTGGTCAATGCAGCCTCTGTTTATACTAAGTTTGCCCATGTGGCGGAGGAAGCGGCGATCGCTCTGGCTTTTCACAACTCAAAAGTTCCCGTTATCGTCTTCTCGGACTCGCGCACAGCGGTTAGATCCTTCTCGTCCGCCCTCATATCTGAACAGGCGTACAGTATTGGGGTCAAAGCGCTTCAAAGGACTAGGGAGAGAACCGAAGGAGGATACCAAATCTCGTGGTTCCCAGCCCATCTAGATGGCTCAATTAACCCGCTTGGATGTAATCCTAACGAGCAGGCATACCGAAGAGCGCGCGATTTCACGCACCGCGCTGTCGCGGGTAGCCAGGCTTGGAATGAGGTCAACATCCACAAAGATCCATTAAGTACATTCCACGAAATTGTTTCCCATTTTCGACTAGGCAGAAGGACATTTCCACCCCCTCACCCCAAATTGAACAAACCTCAGGCTACCACACTAAGACTCCTGCAAACCCGTACATATCCCACTCCTCGGTCTCTTCACAGGATAGATTCTGAACACTCACAGTCTTGCCCCAAATGTGGTCATGATTCATGCTCCTTTGACCACATGCTCTGGCTGTGCGCAGCCCTTAACGCCTCTCCGCCCATCACGAAAGAACAATGGCAGGACTCTCTCAAGAGCAGCAATCTCAACATTCAACTCCAGGCTGTCCAGAGGGCCCACGACATTGCCGCGAGACTTGATCTCCCGGTTCCATCGTGGGCGGAGCCACCGACTTGATCTTCGGGAGCCTTCGGTTTGGCTCCCCGAGGTCTCAGTCCCTCAGGACTCAAATAAAGTTCTTGTCATGTCATGTCATGGTCCGGGACTCGAACCTGGGACCACCGCCTTTACGGGGCAGCCGCTCTACCATCTGAGCTAACCAGGCGGCTAGCAGATAGCAGGGCGAAGTCGAATTTGTCGTCGACAACACGAAGCAAAGGCAAGAGTTTGACGTAGTAGTTCTGCGGAAACCCTCAAGGTGGAGAGAAGTAATGAATAACTTCTGAGAATAACTTCAGAGAATAAGTGAGAACTTCGCCCTGCTATCTCCTAGCCGCCTGGTTAGCTCAGATGGTAGAGCGGCTGCCCCGGAAACGCGGTGGTCCCAGGTTCGAGTCCCGGACCAGGACGAATTTTTCTTCAACTATGAGGCTTTTCTTTCGAGGAACCCGTATGGGTTTCCTTTGTAGCAATTGCTACGAACGGGTGGATGTCTATTTTTCCCTTTATTCAATATCTTGGTTGAAATCAAGAAAAAGAAATGGGGGGGGGGGCATGGGAAGGACATGTAATGCGGAGAGAAGACAACCGATTGTCATTAAGGGTTACGGACTGGATTCCAAGGGAAGGGAAGCGTTGCAGAGGGCGGCAGAAAGTTAGGTGGGCGGATGAGATTAAGAAGTTTGCAGGGACAACATGGCCACAATCAGTACATGACCGGGGTAGTTGGAGAAGTATAGGAGAGGCCTTTGCTCTGCAGGGGGCGTAATCAGGATGATGATGATTAGCTGAAGTTGAGCGAAGAACGCACCCCAAAACTCGACTACGCGAGAGCACGTGCTCTTAGCATCAGCGCCTTCGCATAGGCGGTGAAAGCCTGACTAACACCAACCAACCAACCACCGGCCGCCACCGACCATGCGCCACCATAAAGCTATTCGCTTAAAAAAAAAAAAAGATGGGAGCAACACTTCTTTAGAATTCAAAGGGAGGACCAACTGAGAGGCGTGAATCTGAAGCGGGAGCTATTTCGAATCACTTCACCTAATTACAAAGACATGGAACACACAGGAAAGCTAGAAAAGGTGGTCAATACGGCGCACACAATTTCTGTTATCCCCCGCCTGAGAAAGAAGTGTTAGCGCGGTAGACAAAAAAAAAACAAAGCGATAGGAGGATCACCACGGACGCACGAGGAGAAGCACAGAGGGTTATCCGTTGGCGGCTGAGGCCCGTAAGGCTTCATGAACTGCAGAGTAGCGCTTTAAATCATCATGTTCTATAGCCGTGGATTCAGTTTCAAATGTTCGCTTATATATATATGTATATATATATATATATATATATATATATATATATATATATATATATAAACTCATCATGAGTTAAGGGTCTTAACATCTGAGACCGTTAAATTAAAGAGACCCTTAGGTATACCACCGTGCGGGCTGTGAGAGCTTCTGGACATCGCCGCATGATTAGAGATATGTCATGTGTTTAATGATCTCATCGCATTCGCAATGGTCAGATGCGATTGAGTGCCTGCTAGTATTATAACTACGCAAAAGACCTTGATTAAGGGTAATAAATTGAACGATGAGTCGTTTTGACATTTCATGGCTCAGAGTAATTTAGCGGGACTGAAAGTTGGGTTAGCTGGTATGGACTGAACAAAACTGCTTGCAGTGCTAGAGACACGGAACAAGATTGAGGTAACGCGCGAAAGAAATAAGACGCTATTTCACCTGTGCTTTACTTCAACATCGTGTCCGGTCTTTCACGCTATAGCACGGCATGCTCAGAATGGTACCCCTTGTCTGCCGCGGTTAGTGCGCGGGTTAGGCAATGGTCGGTTACATTAAGACACGTAATTTCAGTTGTGTCTGTGGGCGTCGGACGCCATGTGCTCGTTAGTGTCATTGTCGAAACATAAAGAGCGCAACTGCTTGGGACGTTATTGCGCTGACTGCATGATTTCGACAGTCATAGCCCACCTAATTTGCACTTGCAGGCCATTTGTGTGTGTGTGTGTTGTTGGGATTTTTTTCCCTTTTCTTTTCTCTCTCACATATCTCATCGCTTTGCCGCTCCACCAGTATACAGGGTAGACAACCGTAGGTAATCTCTGGTTAACCTCCCTGTCTTTCCTTTGCATTTCTCTCTCTCTCTCTCTCCCTTGCATCAGAAAAAGCAGCCCTAATGGCCACAGTTAATAGTAATCAAAGACTAATCAAAGACAAACTCGTTAATTGAGCTACGGCACGCACTTGGCCCATGGAGATGCACTGCCTGCGCATCTCGTGCAACGAAGGCACATTTAACTTTGTATTGATTTGAATTCTGGGGTATTACGGCTAAAACAACAATTTGATTCTGAGGCACGCAGTAGTGGGAGACTCCGGATTAATTTTGATCAGCAGGGGACCTTTAACGTACCGCCAATTCACGAAAAACAAGCGTTTTTGCTTTTCGCCCTCATCGAAATGAGGCAGCCGTGGTTGGCATTTGATCCTGCGACCTCGTGCTTAGCAGCGCAACACCATAAACCCAAATCCACCACGGTGGGTCATTTGACTTTCCTTGGGGACACTATATTCAATGAGATAGTTTACTTCGTTGAGTGTTGTGGTGTGTTTTGTGAATTTTGTGTGCCTGTGTCATGCACTGTGCATATGATTTCATTTTTTTTTATTGTTCCCACGTGGAATAAAATGCTAGACATGCCGCCGGGCAGAACCCTCTAGGATTCATAAAAAGAGCTCCTCCCTTCCTCCCTGGTCCCAAGAAACATGCCCTCGCCAAGAATAAAAGAAAAATAAGGAACTTGTTCTTTATTTTTCTTTTATTCTTCGCGAGTGCGCGTTTTTTTGGTACCAATATATTTCGTCGCCAGACGAGTTTTCGTCAAACACTTGATTATCCCTCCCTCCCTCCCTCCCTCCCTCCCTCCCTCCCTCCCTCCCTCCCTCCCTCCCTATCTATCTATCTCTCTATCTATCTATCTCTCTATCTATCTATCTATCTATCTATCTATCTATCTATCTATCTATCTATCTATCTATCTATCTATCTATCTATCTGGCTAGCTAGCTAGCTAGCTAGCTATCTGTCTGTCTGTCTGTCTGTCTGTCTGTCTGTCTGTCTGTCTGTCTGTCTGTCTGTCTGTCTGTCTATCTATCTATCTATCTATCTATCTATCTATCTATCTCCTCACAATCATAATCATAAAGCGTAGCTCAGATTTTTGTTTTCTGCCTAAAAAGAAAACAAAAGGAGGAAAATTTCAACAACACTTCTGCCACATCAGTTCCTAAGCCTGCAGGTGAAGCTGCAGCTACCATGACTTCAATCAGGATAAGCAAATTTATGCATAAGTATTTCATCATAAACACCAATTGCAAAGCCAAAGCAGTGCACCGATATCTCCTTAGATAAATACCCTGTAGATGTTATCGCTTGCGATATGAACCATCAACCACCGCCACTCGCTATGAGAGAGCCTCTTGGTCAACACGCTTTGCCACGTACATACTTTCACCGCGTCTCTATAGGCTCGGTGGCTCATCGGATGCGCCGTGGCATCCAACGTAGCCACGAGAGCCGCCTGCGCAAATGACATGTGCGTCGCATCCAACGCGCGGATTCGCCAAAGCCTCACTTCTTTATTTCTGTAATAAGCGATGTGGGACGCAGCAGCAGCTTTTGCAAGATTCCTTTATTTCACGAAAAACAAGGGTTTATGTAGGCACGGTGCATCGCTTATCGGCACACGTGCGATGGGTTTAAACACGGAAGACATGCGCACAAGATAGCCAACTCAGTCACGTCGCTCTGTTATAACAATTTCAACGTTCCCGAGACAGTGGAGAGCATATACTTGTTGCATAGGTCATCATTACGCGTGTGAGCGGCAGACGTTGGCCTCTTCGGTACCACGAATGGGCACGAGGCCATTTAGCGAAGACGTCTTTCTGGGCCCTTGGTCGGATATTACTTTAACGAAGTGAACCGTCCGTGTGCAACACGGTTCTAGATTACCGGCTGAGTGGGAGCCCTCCACTAAAAAGTCTGTAGCACTTACGTCCCCACTGCCCGTCTTCATCGTCACTCCTCACGCTCGTGTATTTTCCCCGTCCCTTTGAACAGATACAAAGTATTCTTATAGAGGACTTTTTAGCTCAGGCCAACCTCGCTATATTTCCTCAAAAAAATTTCCTCTCTCTGTCTCACCTTCTTCGGCTACAACGAATTGAGCCACGCGCTCGCCGTAAAACTTCAAGGAATGACTGTGAATGCGCGTGAATTGTCGGCGGCATGCGCCGTAGCCTCCGTAGACACGCATGTGGCAGCGTTAGTAGGGCTTTCACGTTTTCAGATAGAACGAAGAAATGTCACTGAAAGAATGCAGAGCTCTTGTATTACACGTTCAATTTCAATCAAACCGCGACAGTATCTAATCAGCGTACAACGAAAGAGTCAGTAAATTAAGTTGCGAGGCAGTGATTGTGGAATTGTGTTGATAATACGGTTTCATAAAAAAAAAAGAGCGAGCTTGTTTTCTTTGTCCTGACCAACGCTTCTGACGTGGAGTGAGGCATGACGCTAGAGTAGCGTCAAAGCCAGAAGAAACGAACGAGACTAACACTGCAAAAAGGATTAAAAAGCACTTGTGAGTTGTGAAAATATGTAAATACTCAGATTTACGGTGTTCCGCTGGCGTATCTTGTAAAGTTGTTGCACATTGTTTTATAATCCCCGCTGAAAAACGAGTAACGAAAGGCAGGCGTTCGTGGCACGGTGCTAAAGATAAAACTTCTTAAAGCCCTGAAAGCCCCGTTTTAAACAAGAGTATTTTCTTGTTTTCGGAAATTATGTATACAAGAATTTGAACCCTTTATCACCGCTACTTTTGTTTTGCTGCTTCAGGTTATTTGCTTCAGCTGCGCCGCCGATGTTCCTGTGTTGTGCGTATTGGTTTTACTGTATCGGAGTAGCTGGCTCAGGCTACGAGAACGAAAATCTTTTATCGCTCTCATTCCGGCTTTCTTTCATTTATCTTTCGTGCCAGTGCACGCACAGAACATTGGCAACAAGAACGTAATGCTGACCTTTCTGAAAAGAACGTGCCATCTTAATTCTTTAGATTTCTTTTTTGTTTTGTTTGTATCCCAGAGAAATCTAAAACATCGTCTGTGTAGGAGCTGCAGCATTTCCGTTTCTTGAAATGAATTACCCGAAAAGGCCAACTTCACTTACATGACAAATGGCATTCTTCTGTTTACTAAGCAATATCGTTTCGCACATTTGATCTTAATTGCTCCATTATGATTTTATATTTATTACAGTTAATATGCTAACTTATAACCATTTCGCAATAAGTTGATATTTAATATCGTGACGCTCGGAAACGAAAGTGAATGAACACTGGCGTGACGTGTCCGCACGCGAGCACGCACACACACACACATGCACACGAGGACATACAAACACACAGCACAATTGCTTTTGCGGCCTATGTGCGGCTATCGACGGGTGTACTACAGCGTTCCCCGGCCGAAACTCGATGTCACAGTTGAGCCACGAATATGACGCCGTTATACACAACCTTCTTTTCCTTTCCCCTCCTCCCTGCCATATGCAATTCACGAAATGTCGTCCCAGAGTGCACAAACTTGCGTAATTGCTATATGACACCTCAAGAGACAATGTTGCGCAGACACTGCAGTGCAATGCGTGTGCAAAACTTTAAAATGTATAAATAAAAGGAAAGAAACGTGACACTCAAAACTAATATTTCGTGTACCCGCACGTCTGTGACATGAAACCGCAATAGCGGGTGCGCTCAAGCAGCTTGTTTACTTCGCCGAGGATCCACGGTCGTTCTTATTTCTTCTTTTATTTTTCAGAACGCCATACTTCTTTTTTGGCAAAGCACAAATACGTTTCAGGGTGTGTTTCAATACCGCTCTCCTTTGCGACACTACGAGCAAGTGCGCACAGGCAACACTTCATTTGCTCAAGATGGCGTTCATGCGGGGCTGAGAGTAATAGTAATACCGAGTAATGCGTAAAAGCACTTCGCGCATGCGGGTACAGTGAAGGGTTGATTAGAGGGACGTAAACGGGAGTCCAAAGCAACCCTGTGGACCTCCATAGGCGCTGTAGTGGAGGGGCTCCGGAATAGCTTTGACCACCAGGGGTTCTTTAACGTGCACCTAAATGTAAGTACACGAACGTTTTTGCATTTCATACCCATCAAAGTCGTGATCAGCAGCAGAACGTCATAGCCACTGAACCTATATTACTAGTTGTTGCTGGGCTAGCTGGTTCATGCTTATTGATGCGAAAGCATCAAATGGCCCATTGGGAGAAATAGTCGGCGTCTGTAGCAGCGAAACGGCACCTAAATTCCCATTGGCTGCGACGCCACGTCGCGAGCGCGCCTCGACGGAGCAGAGTGGGCGAACGGGAACACCTGATGCGGCACTAGCGCGCGAGCGCGTCTCTCTCTCTCTCTCTCTCTCTCTCTCTCTCTCTCTCTCTCTCTCTCTCTCTCTCTCTCTCTCTCTCTCTCTCTCTGTGTGTGTGTGTGTGTGTGTGTGTGTGTGTGTGTGTGTGTGTGTGTGTGTGTGTGTGTGTGTGTGTGTGTGTGTGTGTGTGTGTGTGTGTGTGTGTGTGTGTGTGTGTGTGTGTGTGTGTGTGTGTGTGTGTGTGTGTGTGTGTGTGTGTGTGTGTGTGTCAATTATACTCCCTGTTAAAACATTAGCACCGTAAATATGAGAGCACTGAGTGGTTCTTTCACTCATTGTGAGCATGATCAAACAAACAAAAATGCAACAATTCTAGCAAGAGCTTATAGAAAAATACGAAAGCCGAAGCCACTGATATGGCATGGTATGGTGAAACATTATTGAAGTCCTGCAGATCGTGAGCATCATGAAGCCGCCTTCTTTTTCCCTGGTGCGAAAAGTGTCCAGTTTGGCTCGCGTGAGTGAAATGGATCGGTGCGTTTCAAGTGACGTGGATGTTCTTCTACGGGACCAGTGTGACCCCGGTCGTCCCGCAATTAATCGTCTGGCGTCTTATTTGAAGACGAACGCCTATTGCATAATCTCATCGGACAAAGAAGGCGGCTTTGCCATCTTTCCACGAGAGACTTACAAGGTGAAGGCGTTGGAAGCTTTAAATTCTGTTTTTCATTGTCACCACAACGTATCGCTCAATAAGTTGAAAAGTGAAGCGAAGAAGCTGTGCGAAAAAAATGAACCTGTCAAAATTAGCTAGGGACATTAGAAATAGCAAAGTGAGCACTCTTGAGGTCTTCTTCAGCGCCAAGACCCATAAAGATAACTGCCCTCTAAGGGTTATTGTGTCGGAGCGCAATACGTGGCAAAAATGTTTAGCTGCGTTTCTGTTAGAAAGGCTGAAGCTTCTAACAGTAGACGACCCTTACCTGGTAAAGGACTCTGCATAAGTAGTGGGATACTTGTCAAGACAGACAAAAACAGAATTAAAGGCCTTTTCTGTAGATCTGAAAGATCTATATTATAGCATGCCAAAAGCAGAATTGCTTCAGTGCGTCCAGGAAGGCATTGATAGTTTCGCCTCCCTAGCTTTTCAGAACGAATCTGGTATTCCGGAAGACAAATTCTTGGCTATACTAGAACATTACCTGGCTTCCACCTATACTGCATGGGACAGTCGTTTGTACCTGCAAAAGAGCGGCGTCTGCATAGGGTCGTGTTTAGCTCCGATCCTGAGTGACTTATTTTTAGCTCGTGCTGGCAGAACCATTTCTAGCAGTCTCGAGGGTAGTAGCGTAGTCAAAGTTTTTAGATTTGTTGACGACTTCCTAATTTTGGTAGCAAAAATTGCAGTGACGCCGACTTGGTCGTTAGTCAAACATTGACAACCTTCAGGCAGACTTTAGTCCCCATTGAAGTGACCCACGAACTTTCGCTAGATTCTTCCATCAGGTTTTTAGATCTTAGATTGTTTTTAGCAGGTAACCACGTCTGTTGGCAGTATGAACCTCGGGCTACTAAACCTCTGCTACCTTTTAGTTCCTCTCACTCTAAGCTAGTTAAACGCAGCATTGCTAACATGTGCCTGCTGAATGTATTTAAGAAGTCCTGTCCACATCGAGCTGCGGCGGGCTTTCTTAAGCAGATTGACCGCCTGGAAGAGGCAGGCTACCCGCAACCTGTTTTAGTGTCCGTAGCGGAAACAATCCTGAAGAAGTCGCGAATCCGCCAATCGGACCAGGAGTCACCCCGCGAGAAAGAAAAAAGTTGCTGTCATACCCTACATACACCGCATGTCACATAATTTGAAAAAGATTGCAAAGCGAGCTAACGTAAATGCCGTGTTTTCTGCCCCGTGCAAGCTCTCTAAGCTCTGTAGAATGACCAACCCTTATTCCCGCAAGGCACCGGCCTGTGCTACTAAACACGCTAACAAATACGTAGAATGTCAGGCAGGAGTTGTTTATGAGATGCCTTTAGATTGTGGTAGAAAGTACGTGGGCCAAACAGAGCAGTGCCTAAATTACAGGCTGAGGCAACACAATAACAAAGTGAACAATGGGAGGGAGGGCCACCTGGCAATTCATTGTAGAAATTGCAAATGTAAGCCAGACTTCCACGCCTGCGCTGTGGTTGCCAGAAGCCATGACAAATGGGTTAGATTAATAAATGAGGCCAAAAGAATCATTGAGGCAGCTGATAACTGCATAAGTGTTGCATCCATATCACTGTCACGCAAAGGACTGCTTTACCTGAACGCGAATGCGCCCTGAGAAACTGTGATAACGCTCCTAGTATAAATCAGTGGCGTTTTTTCCTGATTAAACATTGTTGGAAGTGGCGCCCTGTGTGTATGTGTGTTTCTTCTTCGTCCTCCGTCATTTTAGCGCCTTCACTTCAGATCATGATTAACCAACACGCCCAACTATCCATCCTAACGTCGTAGCAACAGTGTAGCATGAAAAACCAGACCTTCTACACCGCAGTTTCGATGAGCGTAGGTATAGCAGATGGCAGCTACCGGCAGCTGCCACTTATGGAACAAAAACAAAACATCGACCGATAAGGAACCCACAACCACGCTCCCAGACAAGTGAGACGGCCAACATTGGAAGCCGACATAAGAAAGTAAGACAAAAGTTGACCAAGTAGTAAAGAAAACAGCAACTGCGATCGTGCAAGTTCCGTGATGCTTGTCGCTTAGGACAGAGACAGCGGATAGCACGGATACTTGAGAAGGTGTCCAGAAAACGTGTACACGCAGATCGAACGGCCGTACAGCATATACCGTGACGAGGCATATCACTCGAGCAGGGCCCCACCGCCATCGCTGGGCTTCAGATGGGACGCTGTCACGACTGAGCTGTGGATCGCAGCTGGGGTATCGTGTACCGGTCTTGTATAGGAGCAACCATTTAGCGTGACACCGAGCAATCGAGATAGGCAAGGTGGGCAAAGAGTCCAGTTCTAGTGGGCCCTTCTAGTACAACTCAAACCTCTGACACGATCCTGGTCTCCACCGAGCTGAACTGCGTGCCTGGTCAGTCCCGCGATCAGCACCAAATGCTACCTACACCCCCCCCCCCCCCCAACTCTTTGGTCGCACGCTCGCACGCTATGTGGGAAAGCGCGACTCCGTGAACGGTGAGAGGAAAAAATAAACGGCACATCATCCATTTCGTGATCACACTGCGCGCTAATCGTGTGCTACACAGGAACACCGCCTCCGCTTTGCTCTCATGTTGTATGTATTTGATGGTCGTGTATTACATTCAGTACAGTTGCGCACAACCCAAGATACCGTGCTCGGATGACGCTAGGACGATTTGGTTTGTCCGCTGTGCGAATAAGCACCCGTGTTAGCACCAGCGCAAATTAACGTTAGTATAGGTCGTGCCACGTCATTTCCATGTTCTTGCAAATCGTTTTGTGGAGCCGAATATGCAACATCCCCGTACACGCTGCAGAACCGTTGCGGGACGCGTACGCCATGCCGGAAGGATCGAAGGTCCTCGTTTGCTTGCGGATGTTCCAATTCACGCAGGCACGCGACTAAATACAAGCTTTTCTACGCAGTTGTACCTGTGCCTTACATGTTTGAAGACATACGATTCAGAGAAAAGCATAGGAAGCTTTAACTATGTGTTCCTTTTTATTTTTTATGACGTTCAGAAATAATAAAGAAACTGCAGAAAAAAATAGTAACAGTTTCGCACGAAAGGCGGAGCAAATTAGTAGACAGCTGTACGAAGTAAGGATAGTAGTTTTATCGGCTGTTTAAACTTGTAAACATTCGCTTGCTACCTAAATTAACAAGCATGGTGTCACGCACGCACAAGCAAACATGAACATTATATCACTCGATGACCGCGGAACTCGCTGTCAAAACCCTAAGTGGGGAAGCGCGGCAGCAGGAGCGAGCGAATTGACCTTCGTGCTGCCTCTCGCTTCAACGCGAAGTAAGCTGCCAGACCACAGGGCACACGAATCTATCGGCCCTCGGTGTGCCTAGACGCCTAAACTCCGCCCCCATCGCAGATCGCGTTCAAGATAGGGCAAGATAGGGCTCGCGCGGCAGCGCCATACGCAGCAGCCGCACAAGTAGCACGCGCCTCTCATCCCCACGGTGCCTTGCGTGCGACCGAAGACGGCGTTCTTCCTCCCCGCTTTCCTCCCTTGCGCGCACGAAATTAAGCGGCCATCGTCGGCTCACCCTCGCACGCTTTCACTCGCACACAACAATACGGTGCGCGGGGACGATTTTATCGCCCTTGGATTTTATACGGAACATCACGGCGACGGCATAAATGCGCCTGGAGTGTCCATATAATTGCTATTGCAATAAGATATAAACGAAAAGACGGGGCAAATCGAACCCACAACCTCCTCCTCCAAAAATGGCCGTGAGTGGCGCTATAGCTAACACTCCGAGCGCTGAGTTTAATACCTATGCACAAACGCCCAAGAAACGGGACACGGGTACAGCCGCCGCAGTAGCTGAGTTGGTAGAGCATATCGCATGAGTCATGAGGAGGTGGTGGGTTCGGCTTCCACCGGCGGCTGTAGTTGTCTTTCCATTGATATGTATTTTGTTGTTTTTTTCGGCGTTTACATCTCAGGAAAAGACAGATAATTATTCTTACGCATTCCTGTGGCTTGCTGGCGTTTTTAAACGGTTGTTAGTTATTCAAAAAAGATAAAGTACTTGGGATATCCTGAGCCTTCTAGTTCAATTCATGGGTATACGTACAATTAATTGGACGCGCAAATTCGAGAAAGATGGTCTGCACGACAAAAGTGAATTCCTGCTCAGTTGAACAATGGCGCTTCTAGTTTAATGCAGCACTGTGTAGGTGCAATAACATAGCTTCGGATCCAAAATTTTGGCCTGTCGATCGAAATTTTGAATTTTCCGAATACCGAATTTCCGATTTTTTTTAAATATTCCAGACTAATACTGAATGCGACCTCAATCTGAAGTGCCTTGACAATGACAGGTCTTAGTGAAACATACGTTGCCATCAGACTGAGCCGACACCCCTGTTCTAATCCAGGCCTTCGTTTTTTTCGTACTGGACTAAACATACCATTAGCTTTACTCATCGTACCTCTACTGCTTTCTGACCACCAAGTGCATAAATTTAGCTCTGCAGTGTGTGACTACAATGTAAAACTTTTGAGAGCGACGTTTAATATCTGAATGTCATCGCTAAAAAAAAATAATGGTCGAAAGCTAGCATAAGGAAGGTGAGGCATCCTAACGGCATGGTACGGTCGAAGGTAACACATTAGCCTTTCCATGGTTCAACCGGCGTTTTAATGTTCATTAGGCCCAACTTGACGCAGGCTCCGCTACGTATATCAATGTTGGTTTGATAAATCACCTCGCGTACAAGTCAACTTCTCTTCTTTGCGCTTTGAAAGTTTCGCCACTCCGGCAAAGTGAGTCGAGATTACGCTTTGCTTACCAACTTCGTAGCCGGGAATAAAAACGAAAAAAAAATACCCTACTTTTCGCAAGCACGACGTGAGAGAAATGTCGAGTCTAAACTCTGGGCTGCTATGGCCTTTTTCTTTTTTTTCTTTCCACACTCCGGAAATGTATCAGGTCGAATGGCCACGTGGGAAAGACGATTGGCGCACGTGTCCGTTCTATGTTTTCAGTTCCGTACATCCACACACACACCGGGTGAAACGCCGTTTACCTTGTAGCCGTGTAACGTAAGTGAGTGCGCTTGTGAATTTTGTCGATATGTGTCCTGGTCGCAGAAATCTTTTTTTTTCTTTCTTCTTCCTCTTTTCTTGCTCGGTATAACGGTGACCTGAACGGCGTGACATTATCCTTGAACGAAGCGCACCACAGCGCGATAATATCTCTAGACAGGCCAGAAACTTCTGGGCACTGTGTCGTCATGTGCCAGCAGCCGTTAAAGCCCTTGCTTCGAACAAATCCCTTTCTCGAAAAAACATTAACCCGGTGTCGTGTATCTTATTAAAACTTTCTGAAGTCGTATACTCGCACAGTCAAAGCCTCAGCGCCCAAGGGATGCACGTTATTCGAGAGTCGATGATAAAACGCACAATTCCGAAATGGCTCAGCACATGCGCCTTCCTAATCAGTAAAAGCATGGTGCACATACATTTAGATGATTGCGGAACATTTCGCAAATCTTCCTGTTTTCTTTCGTTCGGCACCTTTCAGCGCTCTGTTTAATTCCGAGTAATAATACACCACTATCTTGCCTGCTAACCATTCCATTTGTGAATGAATGAATGACTTAGCATCTATGGCGTTGCACTGCTAAGCACGAGGTCGCGGGTTCGATCTCTGGCTGCGGCGGCCGCATTTTCATGTGTGAGAAAGGCAAAAGCGCTGATGTACCTAAATTTCGGTGCGCATTGAGAACTCTGGATGGTCAAAATTAACCAAACCACAGCGAGCTTCATAATCAGACTGACGTTTTGGCACGTAAAATCTCCTAGAATTTGTTCCTTTAACAAACATACGAACATTCTTTGAAGCCAGGTGCTTTCGTAAATTTTTAGACTCGTTCATTAACAGCCTCAGGTTTTTATAAAGGGATAAACTAATGTACAGCAGCCCCAATTACGATCCCCGTAGTAGCACGAAATTTCCATAAACTGTGAAGTTTGTTTTTCGAAGAAACCAGGGTGCGTCATTCTGTGTCATGTGGCTAGCAACATTTCCTAACGCCAAACTACTTTTTTACACCTTCCGCGGTTTCGCGCAACTTTATTTTAATAAGCTATTGAACAGAACGACGTCCTTGCGGTTACATTATGGCTGATGAGTGGTCACTCGACCTACGTGATGTAACTCCCTTCGCGAGATTTCTATGCAGGGCTGCTTGATTTACTTTCAGTGTGGTGAGCAGCGCAGATGACAGAACAGGAGATGCGCAATATACCACCCGGCCGAG
Organism: Dermacentor variabilis; assembly: GCF_050947875.1. Classification (NCBI taxonomy): domain Eukaryota; kingdom Metazoa; phylum Arthropoda; class Arachnida; order Ixodida; family Ixodidae; genus Dermacentor; species Dermacentor variabilis. The sequence goes on along the minus strand of NC_134569.1, from coordinate 48,400,443 downwards.
CAACTTAGCGCTGCGCTTTTCGTGTCTACTGCTTGTTAACTATCTCTCATGTGGACATGTATACATTGTTTATCTTTTTTTCTGGTGACTGTTCCTTCACCTGCTATCAACTATTAGTTATCGCTCAGCTCAAGACGCGCCTGCGTGTATCGGAACATTCTCGACTGTTGTCGCCGATTCTGTGTGTCTATGTTGTCACCTGAACCTTGTGTATTCAGACCACGTGCGCGCCGCGAATGGTATTGTACATTCTCGAACTTAACGCCAGCACCAGCGATTACGCTGGAACCGACGCGTTTGACCCCCAGGTCAAATTTCCGACGATCGCCGACTGTGCTCGCCGCTATCTTAGTCCTTTGAGTGTAACTTTTTTTCCGGACACAGGTTCGCCAAATGGAGAGTTAGTTTCGCCACTCACTTATTTTGCTACTGTATTCTCCGCCATCACTACAGCGTAACAATATTACGTACTGACACGGCCGCAGCTTGCGCGTTTTATCGAACTTCGACGACAAAGTGAACCGAGCTTCGCCAGCTCCCCGTCGCGTCCACTGAAGCCTGACTTGTGGCATCATCTGCCACCCGAATTCTACTGCGGTGAAACTACTTAAGTGTGTCACCATGTGGAATGGGCGTCGCGTTTGCGAACATTTATTCATTCCTTATCGTAATGGCCAACACCGCCGCATGTCATTCGTGCGGATACTACAGAATTACATAACACATCATGTGTCACTCTCCATGCTGTGATAGTCAACAATGTACACTGCGTACTACTCTTTGCCGCATAGACGACAGACCATTCTCGCAAGTTCTTCGACCTTCGGCGTTCTTCGACCTGACCTAAGAACTCTAGTATTCACGAGAGATAAGCAGAGACAGAGAAGAAGGAAAGGCAGGAAGGTTAACCAAATGCGAGTTTCCGGTTTGCTACCCTACACTGGCGTGGGAGAAATAGAGGTCGGAAAGAGCGCAGACAGAGCGAAAGAGATAGAGAAATAACGAAAAATAACAGGAAGGGTGTTCCCGTTAGAGGCGTCGACATGTCCAGTGGATTGCATAAGGCGCGGTAGCGCTTGCACGGCCTTCTGATGCGATGATCGGATGATTTGGTCGTCCACCTGGTGGATCACGATGGAGACCGATTGTTTCCGTTCACTGTACTGCGGGCACTGACACAGAACATGACGTACACTTTCCTCGTCACCGCAGCAATCAAACACTGTGGTGTCGGCCATACCTATGCGTAACGAGTAGGCATTTGACGTAATAGTTCTGCGGAAACCCACGAAGTGCAGAGAAGTAATTAATTAAGGAAAAGTGAGACATCCACCCATTCGTAGCAATTGCTACAAAGGAAACCCATGCGCATTGCTGTGGAAAAAAAAGCCTCGCAGTTGAAGAAAAATTCGTCCTGGTTCGGGACTCGAGGCCGGGACCACCGCCTTTCCGGACAGCCGCTCTACCATCTGAGCTAACCAGCTAGCTAGCAGATGGCAGAGCGAAGTGGAATTTGTCAACAACTTGAAGCAAATACAAGAGTTTGACGTACTAGTTCTGCGGAAACCCGCAATTACTTCTCTTCAACTTGCAGCTTTCCGCAGAATTATTACGTCAAACTCTTGTCTTTGCTTCAAGTTCTTGACAAATTCGACTTCGCCCTGCCATCTGCTATATGCCTGGCTAACTCAGGTGGTAAAGCGACTGCCCCGGAAAGGCGGTGGTCCCGGCCTCGAGTCCCGGACAAGGACTAATTTTTCTTCAACTGTGAGGCTTTTCTTTCGAGGAACCCATATGGGTTTCCTTTGTAGCAATAGCTACAAATGGGATGATGTCTCATTTTTCCTTAAAGCATAGGCATTTGTAAATGCGAGAGCGTTTACCATAGGTGGAGGTGACCTGCATGGCTTAAACGGACAGCTTGATCGGCATGCTCATTGCCGATGATATCATGCCACTGAAGCGCTAATGAGCTTCTGGAAGGCAACTGGACTACACGAGCACTTGCGACTACATACGTCTGCGAGTACCCTGATCCCGCTCCTTTATTCTTATCTCTCTTTCCTTTCCCACGTGTAAGGTCGCCAACTAGGCACGACCATGGTTAATATACCTACCTTTCGTTACCTCTCTCTCTCTCTCTATTCAAATAAAAATCACGTGACATCAGTGCATCTGCCATGTGCATTTATCTACTGCCTTTTGATCTGTAGTGTTCGCCATGTTGTAAATTCATCGCCGTGAGAGCGCCCACCACGCTCGCTCTTTAGTAGCAATAGCGTTCTGCTCCGCTGAGCCCGGAGCCAGGGTTTCGATTCCTCACCTCTGAGGCCACATTCATCAGATTGGGGTGGAATGAAAGAACGATCATTTGCCTGGTTTCCAACCGTGAGCATGCTAAAAAAAATTCAGGTAGTTGAAATTAATCTGGTCCCCCCGACATACGACGTTTCTCATAGTCTTTGCTTTGCATTGGGAGATTAAACCACTTCAATAGACCGATGGAGCGATCAGTTAATCAGTCAATCAATCAATCATATATCTTTCGCAGTACGACAATTCGCGCGCACAGCGTTGTGTGGCGCTGGAACTAGAACCGGAGGGAAGCAAGGGTGGAGGTTCTCGCGCGCGCGGTGTGGACGAGCCATCTCAGCGAGCGTGTTGTTTCTTCGCGACGCAAGAGCAGTCGAGCAAAGATCTAATTCCCGAGGCAGCGAAGCACGCGGACGTCGTCCGTCAGTTCGATCGCGCGTCACCGCCGCAATGGGACACAAAGGCGACCCGGTAAACCCAGCAGCAGCAGCACAACAGACGCGGCGACGAAGGCTCTAGTGAGGCGAGCGGACGCGCGACGTGATAGTGTAACCGAGGTTTGGGGGAGCGGTAGCGGTGGAAGGAGAAGCACCGTAACGCTCAGCGGCCTGGTCTTCCCGGACAGAAGACGCGTAATGACCTGCCAGGAAGAATGAAAGCTGGGCCCATCGGCTTGACCTCTACACACACACGCACAGACGCGGACAACGCGCGCGCGGAGGCTCGATACAGCCAGCTAGCGAGCTCCGAGTCCGGACTCCTTCCGCGATCTAGCGCGGGACATCTCAGCCGAGCTCGGTGACGCGCGTCCTGTGGCGTGAAAGACAGTGCCCCCGCTGTACGCACGTTTCGCCATTTTCCTTTTTTTCTTTCTTTCTTTCTTTCTTTCTTTCTTACCTAGATATTTCACTTCTTCTTCGTGCCACTCGTTCTGCTTGCTGCTCCTTGCTGCCTCTGTGGTCACCACCCGTCCGTCCCACTAATATGTAGTACTTCGTCGCCAAATACGTACACTCCTTCTCTCACCGAAAAGGAAGAGAAGTCTGGGCCAACGACTGAGAATTTGCACGGCCCTGTGAATTCTCCGTTTCAGGACGAGTGTTACACTGCTGTTAGTAGCAGTGATGTTGAAGGCGGGCGCTTCAGTGTATCTATCTATCTATCTATCTATCTATCTATCTATCTATCTATCTATCTATCTATCTATCTATCTATCTATCTATCTATCTATCTATCTATCTATCTATCTATCTATCTAATCTATCTATCTATCTATCTATCTATCTATCTATCTATCTATCTATCTATCTATCTATCTATCCTTTTGAGGGATACAGGAGCGCAATTCCACTTCCTGAGGTTAGCGCCGTGACCTCCGATGTTACTGTCCTGGCCCGGGAGATGTTGCCGTATTTGATGGTTGCTCGCTATGCTGTGATAACGTCTAGCATTGTTATCATTGACCCATAACCTCACTTCGGACTTTGCTGTTGCCACCCATTCTGGCTTGCGTACGCCTTGGAATTGCACTGTCAATCGCATAGTTGCTGCAGGTTAAACTCGCATAAGAGGGTACCTGTGTGACGCATATTACTGCCTACTACAAAGAGACAGAAAAACGGTATTAGGTCTGTATAAGAAAACTAAACTTTTGGGAGGACGCTTAAGCATCGCCCTTAAGAGTCGACCGCGATAGCGCTCAAAACACTACGACTGCTTCTCACGCTTCCCGGCAGCTGCAGCTTCATCATCATCATCAGCTGCTGCTGCTGCTGCTGCTGCTGCTGCCGCCTATTTCTTTATGTCCACTGCAGGGCATAGGTCTCCCCCTGCGATCTCTAATTACCCCTGTCCTGCGCCAACCGATTCCAACTTGCGCCTGTGAATTTCTTAATTTCGTCACCCCACCAAGTTTTCTGCCGTCCTCGACTGCGCTACCCTTCTACTGGCATAAATTCTGTAACTCTAATTGCCGACCGGTTATCCATCCTACGCATTACATGGCCTGTCCAGCTCTATTTTCTTTTTCTTTTAATGTCAATTAGAATATCGGCTATCCCCCGTTTGCTCTCTGATCCACACTGCTATCTTCCTATCTATTAACGTTACGCCTAACATTTATCGTTCCATCGCTCTTTGCGCGGTCCTTAGGTTGTTCTCGAGCCTCTTTGTTAACCTCCAAATTTCTTCGCCATATGTTAGCACCGGTAGAATGCAGTGATTGTACACCTTTCTTTTTTAATGACAGTGGCAAGCGTCCAGTCAGGATCTGGCAATGTCTGCCGTATGCAAGGTGTTTTAGCGAACCCTTTCAGAAACTTCTGAAGGCTGCCTGCGGACGATAGCACAATTCTAGTTCACGAGCTGGCTTATTCGAAGCGGCAGACACTACGTGCACAAAATAATTGAAATGCATAATTGAATAATTAATAAAAATTCACGAATTAGCTTTTTTAACTAATTACATAATGGCCGATATTGCAAGTTACAATTTCTAGCCGTGAATTTCTCACGGCAGGTCCACTTGGAACGAATTCTCCGGATGACACCAGTTTCGAGATATTTAATTCCTGAACTTTGCGGAGAAATACATTGGCGTTCTAGTTACTTTTTAACAAAACGTTGTTTTATGCACTCAAGCCCATTTTATCGGTGGTACTGTAATCTCTTTGTAATGATGGCGTAAATCGCCATTGGGATTATTGCAATGCTATAGCATAAAAGCGGAACACAAACGAGTTCCTCAACTACAACTCATATGAGTCTCGTATAGTTGGGATAAACAACCTCCTGCGTAGCTTTCACCAAAAAGCTTTTGTTTGTTTTGTAGCGTTCCTAACTAGAACGGAAGTCGAAAAGACATAATCTCAGTGAGACGGGTGTCATCCGCCATTTTCTTCTAACTTCTTCTTCCTCGCTTCTCCCCTGGCCCACTTCATCTTCTTTCATGCATCCAGCGCAGACCGCTTCATGTTTCTTCCTCGCTTCTTCTTTCTTTCTTTCTTTCTTTCTTTCTTTCTTTCTTTCTTTCTTTCTTTCTTTCTTTCTTTCTTTCTTTCTTTCTTCCTTTCTTTCTTTCTTTCTTTCTTGCTTTATGAAAGAAAGCGCATTTATTTCACCGCATCTAATAACAGGAGCCATACAAATAAGACATTGCAACATTCCTGGCAACACAGCTGCCGATGAAGCAGCACGACAAGCGCACTTCAAAGATGATGTGGTTCCGCTACCAATATCAAAGAAAGAATTACGCTGCATTATATAAGGACAACGTCTTCCAAAATGTGTAGAAATACGTAGTTTGACCAGAATTCAAAAAGCTCGGATTTGTATCATAGTGATCCGTTTACTGAACTCAAATTTTCATTGTTATTAGACGGTAATATGGAAACCCTTATTCATCGACTAAGGCTAGGCACTGCCTACACAAAACATTTCTTACATAGAATTGGCCGTGCGGAAACCCCCGAATGTGATTGTGGATTTGTAGACGAAGATATACATCACCTCCTTCTATATTGCCCAGAGCATGCACAATACACCGAGACGCCGACTTAAATCAATCCTAATTACATTAGACCGCATACCTTTCAGTTTAAAGAAACTTTTGGGTCTTTGACCCACAACGTTCTTGCAGGAGAGCGCTTTAAAAGCATTAAAAACTTTCCCTCGAAGACTGCGGCATTGTTAGCCATTATTGACGCTTTTAATGTTCCTTTTATTTAAATGTCGCTGTATATATGTATGTGTTTGTGGATTGTTATCTTCACCGTTTTGTTCCGACTAGATGTGATAATGCATTTACACGATATATGCACCACCCGCTGACAAGAGACTGTATTGTTAGGCGACAGTACCATTTGTATTTCTGAGACTTTCTTCTACAGTGCTGTTGAGTTATTTAACTCGTATGCTGTGTGCACCACGTATTTCTTACGTAATAGTGTTAATGTTAAAACGTTGCTTGACAAGTTCTGGTGCTTGTAGGAGAAGGTTATTTTATATGTTATCTAGAAACCTGCATATTGTAGGCTAGACCCATTCAAGTGCTAAGGATTAGCCGGTGCCTTAATGTGCGTCAACGTCTCCTGATATTATATCCATAAGAATGTAGGACCCATAACTGCGCCGTCTGGTCTCGAGTGACGAACAACGTGCTTGGAAGAACGAGCCCTTCCGGTGTGCGCGCCAGTATTATATGCACGGTTTTCTCAAGTTTTCTTCAGCAGTGACAAAAATTTGAGGCAACTTTTAGGCAAGCCGGGACAAAAATTTCCGCTTGAAATAGACTGCCATCAGCTCTGTAACAATGCGCCTCCATTGGCCAGCAGCAGCAAGATTTCCACTGTCCTCCTCTTGATGACCAAAGACAGTCACTGCGTGCTGCCCTGAAACCAACTGGGCGACAGAGCGCCTTACAGAAGAAAACGTAGTTGGGTACTAGACTCAACTGTCATCCACACGAGAAGCAACCGGAGCTCTGCTGCATTTCTTTTTTTTTTTTTTAACACGACTGGGCTCTGCGACAGCCTTCGAATGGATGCACAGTGATTGCTCTTGCCTGGCTGTCGTGCGTGTGCATGCATCCCTTTGCAAAGTGGATGGCTTTATTTGGATCTTTCCGCGTGGTCGGTGGCCCGGCCTTCGCCACCGATTCAAAGGCGCCGTTGCAAAGGCCGCGTGTTCTCCGGCAACCGAGTTGTGGAGCGCGTCCGCCGTTGAACTCGTATCTTATACTGCGGCTCTCGTGAGACGCACGCGTTGTCGCACACCTGTGCTACACCGCTAAAGATGTGCTGGTTAGCGGACCTGTTCTCCGCAGAATGACGTGACGGAACAACAAGCGCCACCTAAGCATCCGCAACAAGTACGCGGCCTTCAAGCGCATCATTCATTTAATGCAGCGAATAGCTTTCTAGAATCGTTCGGTTAGTCGCTTACAGTGGCAATAATCGTCGATGGTTTCTTAACATTGTATTTCCTTTTCGTAGTCTTTTAATTTTTCTCACCACTTGGCACTGCCCCAGTGTAGGGCATGCCGTACCAGGTGCAACCTGGTCAACCTCTAGGTCTTTCCTCCTCTTTTTCTCTGACTTGAGTGTTTGGAAAGTGCGCCCTGTTTTCGAGCCGAATTCGATTAGGGTATTCTGTACACTGTCGCTTTAGCCCAAGCCCAAGCCAATAAACGAGGGGCGAGGCTTCATATGGCATTGGCCTAACCTTTTACCCGCTTATCATCTAATAGATACTGCCGCGCGTGTAGATATGTGTGGATGGAAGTACTTTCGATATTAATTTCCATGTAATAACATACATCCTGTGTGCGCGAGAAACATGTTTGCAGTAACGACTTTTCGGTTACCTCTTTTTTTTTATGAATTGTTCGCGTAGAGATCCGTTCGTGATGATGTCTTCGGCGAATATATATAGTGCTCGGCTTACACTCCTGTGCTGATATGGTGTTTATGATACGTACGAAACCAATGAGGAACTTCGCTTTAGTATCTCGAGGGGCCGTATTTTCGAACGATTCATTTCATCATACATTCCTTATTGGCTCCTCCTACGCTGCCCGAACACCGCGTTGCAATCGTGCAACTATGTACCATTAAGTTACGGCGTTCTACGTGCCAAAACCACGATCTGATTATGTGACCCGCCGTAGTGGGGCACTCCTGAAATTTGGATAACCTGGGGTTCATTAACGTGCGCCTAAGTACGCGGGTGTTCTTGCATTTCGCCCCCATCTAAATGCAGCCGCCGTGGTCGGGATTCGATCCCGCGACTTCGTGCTTAGCAGTCCAACACCATAGCCATTAAGCAACCGCGGCGGGTTCAGCTATGTACCATGGAAATGGAGAATATAGTACATGGATCTGTCTGATATTCATGCTTGTGGTTTCAAACGTTCTGGGGACGTAATTCCCTGCGCTTTATATTTCTAAATTTACAAACGCTGATACTTTTCTAAACACAGCTCGGCAATTAGGCAATTTTATATGTGCGCATGCGTAATCATTCCCAATTGTTACGTTTATAATGTAATGTTTCGTTGAAGAAGATCAATTTGCAAAGTAACAAAGCCATCTGAATGTACAAGGACGGAGTTTATAGGGGAATTCATGTATTACTGGGCTGATTATTTTTTACAGAAAAGAGATTACTAGCATCAAGCTTTCCTAGCCATTGTAGGGAACTTCGTTTTTGTAAGCTTGCGTTTTTGTGATCTCCATACTTTTCTGTCACCAAACCTCCAAGAGCCTTTCACTAATCTCTGTTGCGGACACGTTTACGTTCCCCCTGCTATCACTGAGCTCAAGGGCTTCAAGGACGCCAGTAGAGCCTAACCGACAGCAGGGCCAATAGATACCTCCGGTTTCGAATAAGGCCCGTTCCATTGTTACCCTAGCTTTACGTGGCGTAGACACTGGCGCCAGAGTTCCCTCTGGTGTTTTCCGTAGGAAACTGCATGGTTCCCAGCATGGTCTCCTAGATCGGGCGGGGAAGGCCATGGTCCGAGCCGGCAATAAGGTGTATGAACATTTGGCACCATTGGGACTAGTTTGACTGCACTTTCCCGCTTCATTCCGTTCGCAACTTTTTCTTCGTTCCTAGCTTGTGTTTGTCTGTTTTCTTTAACAAGAGGAGTAGCCGGCGCCCCCTACATGCATCAGCATCTTCTTAAGCATCATCTAACAACGCAAAATAAACAAACAAATAAAGGAGAGAGCAGAGACGCCACGAGGACGAGCGAAGTCAGTTCGCACGCGGAGTCGAACTACGTGTTTGAGGGAGAGGAGGGGAGAAGAAGGGGGAGGAAGAGATAAGCTGCCTTCTCGGCAGCGCCATGCTGAGCGCGCCACGTCCTCGGACAATCTGGGCGGGCTTAGTGTCCGCCTAATGTCATCCCGGCCCTGCGCGCGGCTGCACGAACCCGACGCGAGACGGGAGACCGCAAGGCGGGCAACGACTAGATCGCCACTATCGCGACGCGAGGCTTCAGTGCCACGCTGCTTTCCATAGACACACAGAAAGAGAGACAAGCGTCGGTTCATCCCAGCGCAGTGTGTATAGCGTAAGAAAAGCAGCCTCCCTCGGAGCAGTGATGGGGCGGAAGCAAGAGAAAAACAGCACCGCGAGCTTTCCCCCCATCAACCGTGGCAGCCTCATCCACCATCGTACATTCGTCCGCAGGGAGAGCGAGTTTGTTTCACGTCTTTTTCCTCCCGGTCCTCTTGTTTACCGAACAGTATAAGGGCGAGGCGTCGCGAGGCTTATGTGTTCTGGAACATCACGTCGATTGATTTGCTCTCCCGTTACTGTTTCTTGTGTGTGCTTCGTTCCTTCTTTCTTTGTTTGTAAGCGTGCTCGTCTTTCCCTTCTCGGGAGGGTTGCACTTCTCTCCTTGGTATCTTGGGCGTTGATTCGAACTCCCTCCGACAGTGTTCGCGGCAATTGTCGTTTCAGACTGATTGCAGAGAGGGAGGAGAGGTCTGCTGGTGTGAGGATATGCCGAGAAAAAGATAAATACTATATATATGCACACGTCCTGATGGGGTTACAGGTGATAAAAGAAACAACGAGGACGACTCGATTTGCTCTGCAGCCTAAGTCATTCGAACGATATTCTCATTGAGCGAACACATGCTTCCGTGCTTTCCCACGTAATAATGTAGGAATTACAGGGACACGGGTGCCAAGGAAAGCGGAGCGCAGTCGATCGACGGCCGAAAATTGGGTGGGGTGATGAAATTCAGCAATTTTCCGGCGCAAACTGCAATCAACTAGCGCAAGACGCTGGTAATTGTTAAAATATGCTGCTGCTGCTGCTGCTGATGATGATGATGATGATTATTATTATGATGATGATGATGATGCTGCTGATTATTATTATTATTATTATTATTATTATTATTATTATTATTATTATTATTATTATTATTATTATTATTATTATTATTATTATTATTATTATTATTATTATTATTATGACGATGGCTATCTGACATGGCGATTATATACCTAGCTGTTGAACGCACTGGTGGCGCAAAGAAAAGATAACTTTCATTCGTGAAGACTGCGCGCATTCACGTTGCCATCCCCAGCTTCCACATGAACGGGAGGTGTCGTTATCTTCGATTTCGTTAGCTGCCACATATCCGGAGGAATGGCGCAGCGACTTACGACTTTTTGCTGCCGAGCGAGCGAGGTCGCGGTTCGACTCCCTTAGCAGACGTTTTGATGAGCACGGCTCGCAAAAACGCATGCGGACTTACCTTATGATGCGTGATAAAGGACACCAGATGCTCAAAAGTCCACCCAAAGTCCTCTATACGGCGTCCTTCGCAGCCCACCGTGCAGCTATGGTGACGTAAAACTCCATCAATTTTATTACGCAAAGCACAGTATACAGCGAGACACTATTTCGCGAGTATTATTGGCGACACTACTCACAAATATTAACCTGCGTTATCCTATATCACTAGAAGGGTAAAAAGAATGAATGGGTCTGTGTGTGAGCAGACGCGACAGATGCGTATCGATGTCGAGCACCTTGCGCTGCGCTTGTTGGCTAAGAAAATGCCCGTGAGGAATTTTAGTACCTAGGGAGTCCAGCAACGACGTCGCTTTCGATTCCGCACTCGTCCGATCCGCGCAGAATCTTGAAGAAACCTGCGATCAATGAAACACGCATGTCAGTCATCTGAGGACAGTCTCACGTCCTTGATATCAATGTATTTGAGCGGTAAGAGATGATGTGCTGCGTCGGTTGATTCTGGCCTAAACTGCATACTGTGCAGCCTCACGCTTTAGCGTAGCCTGTAGTTACAGCTGATCGAGCGCACAGTCTCCCGTCTTTAGTTTAGCGAAGCTCGGGAAAAAAGGTTATCTCAGTTTGAAAAAGGCGTCACTGGAAGCGCGTGTTACACACCGTTAGCGTTGACTACAGGCATAAAATACGAATGCGTGAATGTACGTGCAACTTTTGTACCTTTCCTTTTTTTCGCCATTTCTATTTGTAATAGCGCATGAAGTTTAAGAACAAACTTTCCGGTGCTTGAGCTCCATCCAGTTTTCTTTCCTTTTCTTTCCTTTCTTTTTTACTGAACTTGGTAAACTCAACAGAAATGGTCCAAGGGCAAGAGTTCTGTTTGAAACGACGGCCTCGTTGTTTACACAGCGATGGAGAGATCTAGTATGAGCTTCGAGACACAAATAAATTGGCGGTGTCTAATCCGCAACGTTATCAAATTGTCAGTGTTATTTTTTACTTGACTGTAATTGTTGACAGCGCAATTAAAATTAAAGGGATACTTATAATTTGTGTTTGCAAAAGAGTATTATGTTGCACATATATATTTGCCTGTGCGTCTGCGTGATATGTGTGCATTTGTGTGATCCTGAGAAAGTTAGAATCTCGCGCAGAACATTGGAGAACGCTGGTAGTTGCGCCCGAGTTCTAGCCAACTGCACATTGTGGACATATCTATCATATGTTGTCTTACTGGCGCATTTAGGGAGTTGTAAAATACTTCCGAGTGCCTGGCAGTGCAGCCTCTCATATGGGCTCGGCTTTAGTTGCATGTTGTTGTTGTTGTTGTTGTTGTTGTTGTTGGCGCACAGGTACGGCGTAGGCTATACTCCTTGGCTCTTGTAGATGTGGCACAGTTGCATATAGCCACAGTTTCGTGTACCCCTTTGTAATAACTGTTCTACAGCTCTATCTCCTGGAATCTTGACTCGGCTAGGTATCTTTTGAGGTCACGCTTTTGGCCGCATAACGACATCATCGCTTTCGCTTTCAAACGAATAATAAGCGACCGTTGTAACGTAATCGTTAGGGCAAACTCAGCCTTTTTCCTTCGCTCTTCTTAAGCATCATGCCTGCGTAATTAACTAGTCAATTTTATTATGCAAGAAAGCACCCAGCTGTGATCCACTTATGGTAATTGCTTTTCTTTGTTATTATGAAGGTGCAGAGGTTTCAATAATAGACTTTTGTTGAGTGCCTCGTGTACGTAACGACACGCACACATGACGTGTCCGAGAGGACGCTGGCTAAAGTCCGCACCTGCAACGCGACGGGCGTTCGCTAACTGTGTCGATTACACAGCAAATGACGCTAGCATTTTCTAACTTTCCCTTTCTCTGGTGTCTACAGCGGGTCTTCGACCTACAGTGCCGTTCTGAACCTACTACCGACAGTCGAACGCGCATCCAAGGCGCTTTTGGCATCGTAGTTTATTGGCCATCGCAAAAGAAAATACGCATGTATTTACGTTGCAAACGTAGCTATAAGAACAGCACGTGGTCGACACTCACAAGAACGCCAACGTGATGAAATGAGAACGCTTGACCTTGACAAAGCGCACCGACGAACGCGATGAGGAAAAGCGTGGAATAACCGGCGTCATTACAGTAACGCCAATGAATGACTGCGCCTTCTCAATTTCGACGATGCTTAGCGGCCCTGACACCGCTGTCCTCGTGATCGGAAGGCATCAGGCAGTTCTGTAAGTTTGAGCCGCCGACGCATCTGGATTTCGTTTCTTTGTTTGTTTTTTGTTTGTTCCTGTTTTGTTTTATCAAATCGACACACTTTGTCATTTCAACACATGTAATAGCGCGCTTGGGAAACTGTTAGATGGCGGATAACCAGTAGCATGCCTAACCATACGAAGTTTAACTTCAAGCGAGGCTGATACCTGTTGTCAACTAGAGATGAATAACAAACATCATAGTACGCTGAACTCTGGTCTCGGTATAATTCCAGACTCTTCCGTCATTTGTCCTACATCTGACGCGCACTGCTTAGAATTCAAACGTGCGCGAGATGCGTAACTAACCGAAGAATGAAATCTTGACATCAGATAGTTGATACTCGGCTCTAGTTAACAATACAGAGATAGTACAAGAAGACATATATACACGACACACATGGGAGCTATGTTTCGTGACCGCTTTCGCGAGCGCTCCACCTTGTGTGTCACGCGGTTTTTTTTTTTTTTTCACGCGTCTCGTTCTCAGTGCGCTGTACACATGTTAACTGGACTCGAGGATTAAGTGCGGCAAGGGATTATGCAAAGGATTTACGCCTTGCTCTAATCCCTTCACGTCTCCGCGGGACCGACGTATACATACGCGCCGGCAGGAAAAGCAGGCACGTTAAGAAATGCGTCGAATCGGGTCACTGACCTTTGTCTCCCCACTCCGTGTTCCACGAGTTGGCGGCCGTCCAATAGGGGACGCCGTCCTCGACGCCCCAGCCCAGCAGCCGGATGGCGTGGCCGCCTAAGGCCTGGTCCGTGTGCCTCTGGTACACGCCTGCGCATCCGCAAAAGCGTATAGGTCCGCGTCGCGTGCGTATGTCGACGTGGCTCTACGCCGACGCCACCGCGGTCCTTGCGAACAATTAATGTTGCCCGTCGAAAACAAACTTAAAGGAGCACAAGACTGAGCAAGGCTGCCGGGATTTATAGTATTTACGGAAAGGAGGCCTGCGTGACGCAAGTAGAACGAGAAGGACGAGTATGTTGGCGATTCCTTAATTGGCTTCACACGATCGCCACTGCGCGCAGAAAACACGATCAAGAGCGTTCCGTCTATTTTTTTTTATTGCGTATACTTTCTTCCGTTACTTCCGTTAGGATACGCAGAAAATCGTGACGTCACTCTGCAGTCACAGGTACTGGTTTCTGTCGCACTTCTGCGGTTAGCAGCAAAGGAACTGCACTGCATTCCTAAATACTTTGGACGTCGCTCTGCAAAGCCTGTGGTGACGTAGTCTTCTTTTTATCCCTGTGGGCATTCTTTTTTCCTTGTAAGCCTACATAACCTCTGAACATTGTGTAAAACATAGTTTACTAAAATTGAAGCCCACAAATAAACATATCTGCATAGTGCATAAATTCGTACGACCTAGTGTGAATTTTAATTGCATTGAGTAGAAGCGAATTATTTTTTTTTTCTGTCAGTATCACGTATATAGGTTACCGATGGACGGTAAGAGTTTATAAAGATCATCTGTCAACATCTAAAGTGACGTTTGCATTGCTGAACCCTTCCGCTCTTCAGTGTGGAATGGCGGCTTCCGGTTATGATTTTATGTCCAGAGATATTTTGGCAACCACCACCCATTCTTGATCTATGCTCATCTCAAAATGACAAAGGCTGGCATTACTTCGAGGCCCGTGTGTGCCGATCGAGCGTACACGTACCAGATTTGTAGTGGACGAAGTCAGCGTAGACAGTGAAGTCCGCCTCTACCGGACCGTTGGTCATGATTTCTGCTTGGATCAGCTTTGGCACAGACGGCACCGAGTAGGAACTGTTGCCTGTTCGCGCGCACGCAAAAAAAGAAAAACATTTCTTATTAGTGCTGCCATATGGGCCGACCCCTTTGTTTAGTCATCCTGCACATGTCGGTACAACGTACACCGTCTGTACACCATCATCATCATCAGCCTATTTTATGTCCAGTGCAGGACGAAGGCCTCACCCTGCGATTTCCAATTACCCCTGTCCTGCGCCAATCGATTCCAACTAGCACCCGCAAATTTCCTAATTTCGTCGCACCACCTAGTCTTCTGCCGTCCTCTACTGCGCTTCCCTTCTCTTGGTACCCATTCTGTCACCCTAATGGTCCGACGGTTATCTAGTCTGCGCATTACATGACCTGCCCAGGGCCATTTCTTTTTTCTCTTAATGTCTATTAGAATATCGTCTATACCCGTTTGCTCTCTGATCCAAACCGCTCTCTCTTTCTGTATCTGTTTGGATTACCGTTGTACAGACGGCAATCCAAACACGAAAAACTGCGCAGTCATCATCCACATGCACCGTGCGTGAGAGCG